>NC_072455.1:4317958-4402958 GCF_027596085.1 Anoplopoma fimbria | reverse complement strand
GTGTGTGTGTGTGTGTGTGTGTGTGTGTGTGTGTGTGTGTGTGTGTCGTCACCATGTGTTTCTACTAGCATAATTTGTCTGAAAAGTACAGTTCATTACTGAAGCGAATGCGTGTTTTTGTGTTTTTCCATGTTCATTTAGTTTGTGATTACACAGGCTGACCTCCTGTCTCCGCACCAGTTAATGTGTTTGTATTCATTAGGAATTAGTGAAATGACTAATGCAGTTATTCAGAGTGCTATTCATATTTTAAATTTAATAAATGCCATATGTGTGAATGTGTATGAATCAACCCTTTGATCCGAATCATAAGTAAAAGCAGTGTTTCTGTCCTAACGTCACTGTTACTTTAAGCAATACAGATTTATTTAAAGCTGCTCCAATCAATATTTTAAAATCATTAATAGATAGAAAGTGTCAGAGATTACAAACCAATTTTGCACTCACCCTCCGCTCTACAGAGTGTTTTAGAGGTTTTTTTTGTTGTTGCGGGATAACTAAAATTCTGCGTTAGATATCAAGCCATATATTCTATATTTGGTATTTTTATGTCGTTGTTGCACAGCTTTTTGTTGGGTGTTGCCCATTGTTCGGAGGCGCATTATAGTCTAATAGTCCAAAAACCCCTCTGTGCAACAAACGGAAACAAATAGCAATATTATTTTGCAGAATGACGGCGACATTTTTTATGACGTCAGTTGGAATAAGGGTTGAATTGATTCATGCAGGCGGTTATCCTCTGAAATGTAGGTCTGTCCGAATATTTTTTTACCCTGCACGAATGTCCTCCAAAATCTGTTTTTATAAACTTTGTTGCAATTTTTTGGGGAAAAGAATCTGTGCTTGGTCTGAAACAGCTTTAATCTTGTCAAGCTTGAGCAGGTGCATGTGTTGATTTGTGCATCTTAGAACGCGGCATGCTCCAGATACTCATGGATATTTGGATTTCTTAGGAAACTATCCCATTTTGAAATCAGTTGTACCTGGCATTAACTTATCATCTGTAAGGAGAAAGTTTTGACCCCTCAACATCGGCTTATTACAATTGATATCTGCCTGTGTGAAGGACACTAAAATAGCTAGTTGAGAATTAATCCAAAAAGCTTTTAGGTAGAAGACGTCTCTAACAGCGAGGTGAAACTCCCCCTCCAGGCGATGTGAATGGACGACCAGGGTTGTCATTATATTTTAAGAGTCACCCCTGTTATGCTTTTACGGCCCGCTTTTTTTTTACAATATAGTCTTTCTCCACAGTGAGTGAATGGAAGCCATATGGAAAACACAGCACTGTACCTGAGCTGCTGTTTCTGTCACACAGACAGGGTATTGTACTGTAAGGACGAAGAGAAAGAAAGAGGAGGTTTAAAAAAAGAAAAAGAAAGGGAGGAAAGAAACAAGGTTGTCACCCACCTTAATTCTTTCCTCCCTTTCTTTCTTGTGGGATGTAGTGCATTAAGAGAGAGGAAGTATTGAGAAGGGAGAGGAAATGGGGGAGAGGTAGAAGAGAAATGGGGAGCGTTATTAGAAATAGGTTGGAAGGAAGGGATAGAAGAAGGAGGGGAGGAAATGAGGAAAGACAGGATGGTGAGAGGAAGAATATGGTTTGAAGGTTTACAAGGCCATAGGAGCGTCCACGCAAAATGTTTTGTTGTCTTGTTTCCTCTATATTTCCAACATACACTCAAATTTGTGAAGAAAAGTCATAATTTACAAGACTGCCTTTAGCTCTTCTCTCCAACTGACGCATCATATTAACTTTAAAATTGGAGAGTTACAAATTCAAGTTTTACTAGATTGTGTGTCAAGAAACTTGGCCATCACAGGTCGAGCAATCGTTTCCTCATTTTGTTTAGGTCTGCCAGGTGGCTGGAAGTCCCTGGTGTACTGAAGGGCATTTATGCTTTTGTTTGTTTACGGTTTATTTGTGAATTTCACAATAGTTTTGCAGAACAAAGTTAACTTAGATAACAGAAGGAAAGTCCACCTTTCTTTGTCCATCGCCCTCCTTTTAAAGCCGCAAACTTGGCCTACAAAAGTCCACTCCGTAGGGATGACACCCATGGACACACCACTCACAAAGAACTTGAATAATAGCTTGCCTCCTGCACATGTAGGCAGTAGTAGCTTTATAAAATGCTTAATTTAACTGCACAACATTGTTTATAGTTGTACATTGTATTAAAAGTTATGCTTTTTAAAAAGGAAAATGTAGTACTGTGGATGAAGCCCTAAACACTGCGGTTGTAATAAAATAGAGAGGACTTATAAGGATCTTATTACCCATAAACTTTTTACAAGGACCTTTTAATAAGAAAGTGTCACAGAAAAATGATGAAGATGGCGGAAAAGTAAAAAGGGTGGTGGAGAGGATCAACAGCGAACAAAGCCAGAGAGAGAGAGAGAGAAGGATGGAACAAGAAGAAAAAGAATGAAAAAAGGAAAGAGCAGCTATGACTTTTACCGAAAATGAAAAATTGGAAAAACTACGTCATGATTTGGGACTTGAACCTACGCTGTAGAAGTTGACCTGCGGCCTTCGCTGCTGCCTGTTACCCGTCATGTCTCCCCTCACAGACGGGTCATGCACGTCTCTGCATTTTTAAGTCTTCGTCCTAATGTCACACAACGAACGCTGGATCAAAGCTCTAACATGGAGGCGGCAGCGAGTCCACGTCCATGCATGCAGATCCAAGGCGAGGCCAAGGATCTGGTGAAGTTGTGGCGCAGCTGTGCGACACATGGAGAACGATGCATACATTAAAACACACCGCAGAGAAGCGAGAGCAGTCTGAGAGTGTAAGAAAGGAGGGGATGAAAGAAAGGGAAAGAGCCGAGGTCGAGCTCTGCGGCGGCGTGCATTCAGAGGAAAGACGTAAGAATGGCGAGGAACTCTGACACTGCATCAATTAAAGCGATTACCAAACGGTGGCTCACACAAAGTTAAAATCCCTCTATGAAACTCCCACAAAAACAGGAAGACCATAATGGGAACACAAACATGCACGCTCTATGCAGTGACGCACACAGTGACACAAACAGATCACACATACACATAATTACAAGCAGTGACTCATGCATGAATAAATATTTCCCACGTTTGATTGGTACTGACTGAAACACGTTGCCGGTTTTGAGAGGGTGTTGAACGTAGGTTTGGATGCACACGCGCACTCCGTCAGCTCATGCATTCATGTTTTTGATCCGGTAATGTCAGAAGCCTGACGGCCTCCGCTTAGTGGTCATTAAATGTCAATCAAAAGGGGGAAATGGAAAATAGTGATGGCTGTTTGTTGAGTTTGTTGTCCAGAAAGAACTGGACCGGAGCACAGAAGAGGGAAGTAAAAACTGTAGATGTTATTCACTCTGTAACAAAGAATAACTCCTTCACCTGATGTGTGATTACAACCAGATCTGTACAGGAAATGGATTAGTCATCATAAGTTAACCTTTGGATGGTGGACTACGGTTTTGAAGTTTTTGAGTGTTGTTTTTCTGCCGACGCCATCTTGGTTTTTTTGCAACCGGAAGTGACACAAGAGGGTTAAGTTAAGTACAACGGACAATGAATGAGACACTTTTTGGAATCAAAATGTTTACGATTAACTTTTTTGAAGTGAAAGGATTATAGTTGTAAAATGAACGGACAACTCTCAGACAGGACAACGCCATGATAGCGACCTGTCAATCACAAGGTAGCCCCGCCCTAATGCTTGCTTTATGGTCTATTTTACACAGAATGGGACCATAATTTACTAAATGAACATCATGCTGTATTGAAGAAGTCTGGAAACTAGAGATTGAGACCATAAACTCATGTTTACAATGTTTACTGAGGGGATAAATCAAGAGAGAAGTAGAGTCATTTTCTCATAGACTTCTATACAACCAGAGGAGTCGCCCCCTGCTGGACAGGAGAAAGAATGCAAGTTTAAGGCACTTGAGCTTTTTTCAGACATGGAGATTGCCGCCTGGTGTTCACCTATGATCTATTAATGCTTATAGAGTAGTTGCACTGACTTAAGGAATGTACTTCCTTACCACAACTGAGTGGCAAAATGTGTGGAGCTGTATATCTTGTAAAAGGCCATCTGAATTGAAATAAATATCCATAACGCATGCCGGACAGTTGTATGATGAAGTTGCCATCTCTAGCGTGCATACATAGTTCCCAGAAAACTGGAATACTACTTCTTTGTTTTATAGTGAAGTTTAATAATGTATATGGCTTCAAATCAGACTTGTATCTGATAATACATTATGATCATATCCTCTCTGAGTTTCAGCGGATTCCAGTTTAGTTTCATGATGGTCAAAATGCAGTTTCACATGTTTTTCCACCTTGACAAAGAAATTCTAAAAGTATACACGGCACTAACTGTCACATTTAAAGACCCTATATCAGATTAGATTATTATCACAAGAATATCAGCCCAGATCCCCGTCCCACATGTATTCACCCTATCGTACTTCACTTAGTATCCGCCAGATGTGTTTGCATGTATGTGTGTGTGTGTGGGTGTCGAGGTCAGGAGAGCATGATGGAGGGAGGAGGCGGCGGGAGGAGAGAACGAGTGGATAGAGGTATAATTTCACACCTGTCAGGTTCACGGCCTCAGAGAAAGACGCCAGGCGAGGGAGACGGAGAGGTGAGAAGTCGGAGCGAGTCTTTTCTCCCTCTGCTTTCTGCTTTTGCTTAAAGGAACACGTGCAGACGATCCTCCGAGCAGCGTTCAAGTTTAGCTGTGAGACAGAAAGATTCCAGCGAGGTTTACTGGGCCAAAAGCCTTAAACATTTCCATCACCTGTTCTCTTTGTAATACCCCAGTTGTGTCAATCTGTGCTGCACTTCTTTAACATTTAGGCAGCGTTTTGTATCATGTGTATGCATACTTTATATTAATGTATGTATAGAGTAAAGAAGCCATAGAATATCAGTGTATGAACTGGTGGATCGCTGTATATACATATAGTTTCCAACCTTGTTTCCGTCAGTCGATCACCTGACCCCCCCGCTAGTGCCACCATGAGTTTGATTTCTTTGGTTTAGAGTGAAATGTCGTAACAACTATTGAAAGGATTTGGCTCAGACATTCATTCTCTAGCGCCGTCATCAGGTCAAAACTTTGTCCATTACTTTGGTTTTATGATTAAATACCTGCAAAACCAATAACATTCCCATAAAGCTTGCATGCTACCATGCTAAGATGGTGGAAATGCTACATTTCATGCTAAACATCAGCATGTTAAGCTTTGTTTTTACGTGTGTGTAGCACTGGATATTAAGCCTCAACAATGGAGTTTATGCTCATGGTGAAGTTTGTTGCAGTATTCTCCAACTTACACAATGCCAAAGCGGAATTCTAATTAACTAACGTATATATCATATTCATGCACTACTCAAATGTCTTTATACAAGCCCTGTAAAGAAAAAAGTCCAAGTATTTTATGTATTATAATGAAACAGTTGAATATTCTGTAAACACTTTGATTTTGGCTGGCAAAATATATATATATAATAATAAGAGCGGGTCATTTCAATCAGAAGCCAACTGTTTGCTAACCCTGCTAACCTGTGAGAATGTCACTATTGTGTTTTTAGCTTGTTGTGCTGCTTTAAAAAGGCGCTCATATCACTGCAGAATATCAGTACCACAAAACTAAAAATAAGTGAGATACTTGAGGCTTATTCATTAGGGACTGTAGTTTTTCTTATAAGTTGTATAAAGGCCTCCCTGCTCCAATTATGCAATAAAGGCAAAGCATTCCTCAGTCTTTCAAGTCCTAAAAAACAGGTTTTATGACCGAGGCGCTATCATAAATACGGCTTTCATTTTGTTGAAATAATAACAAAAAAAGTAATCTATAAACACAGCTCAAAAGGGATTATGCGAACAAAAGGTGAACCTCACTTCAAATAAGGAGAAAGATTGTCTTATTAAAACATTGGCACACAAGATGAAGATATAGTTTTCAAAGCAGCGCGCTTTAAAAAAAAAAAAAAAACCATCGTGTGCAGCTAAATAACCCCATTGAATAATATAAGATGCTAATCAGAAAAAGATTGAAACATGATTAGAAAAATATATCAATAAGAGATTTTTTATTTTATTTTCTTCTGGGATGAAAGCAGTGTGTTTTCTGTGTGGAGCTTTGCCCCGCTGTTGAACTGTGTGGGTCTGTGCGTGATTACGAGAAGAGAGAAGAATGCGGTTCACTAACAACACCAGCCCCGAGGACGATGCCTTCCCAGGCTGTAAAACACATTCTGGTGCTGTTCACACACACACGCACACACACACACACACACACGCACACACACACACTGAGATGGACGCCCTGCTGGTTTCAAACTCAACAGCTGTCAGAGTGTGAAACCTGATAAAAGCTGAAGAGGCTGAAGCGTCGGCCCGGCAGAGAGCGGTTCGGTCCAACTTTTTTGATAATAAGGTGATACTTTACGGATCCAGCAGAGGTCAAAGGTCAGAGTTAAGCCGCGGAGCAGCACCCCCGGAGCTGGAAGAGATTTAGTAACCTGCTCGCTAATGCTTCACCAATCAATATATTCTTTATATGAACACTAAATCAAAAGACAAATGGGTGAAGTGAAAGTGTGAAAGTCCACACTCTGCAGTAGCCAGCTGTCTTTAGCAGTTAAGCTCAGATAAGCCCGCTGTACGTGAACCATTTCACTAGCGAGTAAAGTGGAATATCCAGCATCTAAAGAGCCTGATGGGTTTCTCAGGAGATGGAGGAGACCAAAACAGAGCTAAAAGGAGAGTGAATATAGACACCATAGATTTTAAATTTAAGCTAAAGTTGCCGCTTGTCTGCTAGATGATTCTGTAAATTCCCAAATAGTTACCGTGGCCTTTATTCACTTCTTTTGCAGAGAGAAGCAGGTCTTTATTTATAGTAAAATCTGTTCCCCAGTTAATGCAAACCTCAAACCTTCGCAATTTGTATCTTTTTTATTATTTTTCCATCAGTACAACAAAAGCCTAATCAGTGTTCTTCTTTGCCTTTTTTTTACCCAAATGATGTGAATCCATTTAGATGGAAAAACTCAACACTTAGTCTTGTCTTTTTGTATTTAGGCTTTTAATGTGAAAAAAACAACTGGAAGAGGTAGCTTATGTAAAGAAGAAACGACTGGAACTGATTAGAAAATAAAACATTATTTCTGTTAATGAAGTTATAACGTCGGGTCTGTGTGTCTGTAAACTTCCATTGGAATATTTCCAATAATGTCCCGCTCACGCTTGTTAAAGATTGATATAAAGAGAGAGAGAGAGAGAGAGACACTGTGTCCTCTCAGAAGGTACTCCATTAGTGTCGAGTCTTACCTCGTTACTTGGCAGTGCGTTGGGGCCAAATTGTGCGTTGTTTTTTACCTTACTAATGAATTCATGTTCGTTTCTGGCGTACATTATTTCAGACACTTCCTTCTCCAAGCTCGGGACCGGAAAGGGCTTGACAGAGGAGGTGGACCCGAACCTGGAGCTCTGCAGCTCGACCCTTCTCATTTTTTTTTTTGCCCCCTTGTGGCCAAAAGTGTATTGTTGCAGCTTTAAGTACAAATATGAGGTATTCTTTATACTTTTACATCAGTACAATTACAAAGGAAAATCTACTTTTCTACACTAGTACATTACTGCAACGGCTGCAGTGACTACCCAGATTAATACTTTCCATTTGCAACATACAGAAAGCTCATACAAATATGATTTATTTTTGCCGTTTAAGCTACCCATCAATACATAAATGAA
Source organism: Anoplopoma fimbria (assembly GCF_027596085.1). Lineage (NCBI taxonomy): Eukaryota > Metazoa > Chordata > Actinopteri > Perciformes > Anoplopomatidae > Anoplopoma > Anoplopoma fimbria. The sequence continues at coordinate 4,395,192 of NC_072455.1, read as the reverse complement.
TTAGCCTCTTCTCCATTTTGACCATAACACTTAAATGCCTTCATACATGAGTGGATTTAACTTTAGTTTATTGTTTTTTTTAAATCCCAACACTGACAAAAATTGATGTATGACAAACTAAAAGGAAGTTTATATATTATTACAATATTCATATGTTCCAAGGAACTCAAAGAAGAGTCGTGTGTCAAACCAAAACATCAAAAAGATACCTTAATACCAGAGTAATAGTTTGTCTGAGCCGTGTTTATTATCTTGACATTGAAGTGAAAATGTTAAAATCGCTGACACCATCTTTAATTAATATTGATGCTCCATTTACAGCCGTGAACCCTGCTCCTTATGAACACACCTGCCACTTTAGGAACCATTAAAGTCTTAAGAGCCGAACATAACATCATCGACATTAAGCCCAATGATCTATAAATATGACCGACATTTATGACTGCGCCAATATGCATATATATTTTTACTGCATTATCAGAAGTGATACCCCATAAACAAGTAATATAAAAGCCTGTCTCCTAAAATATGTTTTAAGATCTCCCTCTCTCAGTTTATATCTGGTGACGCCATGCGCCAGGAGTCAAGGCGAGCGAGTGTCACCTCAGGGCGCCACGAGGCAGTAATGACCCGGAGAGAGTGAATTCATCAACCGGGACCATATAAAGGCTGAGTGGAGGGTCGGGGGTCGGCTCCCGAGTCTGAGAGTCTGCTCTTATTATCCAGCGTTTGATTATTTACGAGTCCGATTTGATCGGACCTTTTTGGGAGCGCGTTGGCGTTATTTTATGGCTCATCCAAGGTCAAGGGGGTCATCAGGACACGATGATGTCATACAAATAACAATTGTGAGGCGACTGTGGCTCGTTCAGACGCACTGAAGATCACCTACAGTACATAGAAAACCACATAAACGTCTGCAAATGTAATTAAATTCATATCATACTTGAAAACACCCTGCCTCCTCCATATGTTTAATATAATACAACCTAATACATTATAGCTTCGTATGACTTTGTGCTGTCAATCCATCCCCCACATTTTGAAATATTAACATGCAAAGTAACTAAGTCATAGTCTGCCTTGTGTAGTAAGATGAATGCGAATGTATTATTAATGTTTACATTTCATTTAAATACATTTAAGAAAAGCAAATTTAGATGTAAAGCCGTTTATTACGAGGCATTCGTCGCCAGAAAATTGCTACTTTGAAATAAAGATAAAGAGACTTTTAATTAATAAATCAATCAAAACTGATTAATGGACTTAAAGAAAGAGAGAAAGTCAATCACGATCAAACCAGAACAAGTAGGAGAGAAAAGAAATGATATTTATCAGGCGAGTGTGAGGACAGAAAAATGGATAGAGCCGTCAGATTTTCCCAAACAGACAGATCCCCTCCTCCTCCAGTTCATCATTAGAGAAAACACCAGCGTCTCCCCCACACACACACACACACACACACACACACACACACACACACACACACACACACCGCAGGGGTCTTGATATACGAGGTTGTGGTCATGCACTCGGCTCGCGGTTGCCGCCGGTGACTATTGAATCGCAGACCACGATGATGTCATATCTGTCTGGCTCGATAGTGCATCCCTGTGTGTGTGTGTGTGTGTGTGTGTGTGTGTGTGTGTCTATTTTCTTTGAAAAGTTATAAAAACCGACTGACCTCAGCTTTACCGTAAATCTTCTCTTTTTTGCTTTCGTTGTCTCAGTTTTTCACCCTAAAGATGAGACCCGATGCCACATGTGCAATTACAGGCAGTGAACTCAGCCCGGAGGGTTGATGTATGAGGAATTACCCAGGATTACCTCTGCCGCCATTACTGAGGGCATGAGAAGAGACGCCGTCATATTTAATAATGTGCAGTTAAGATGTTTGAATAAGGGTTTTAGGGAAAATTAATGGGACTGCCTTTTAAAATGAATTGGCACAAGTGAGGATACAGGGACAATGTTCAATATACTGTGGTCATGTGACGTGCGGTACATCAGATGAATGATGTCGAGAAGTTGGAGAAGTTTTTGATCCGGGATTTGTGACGTCGTTTTCAATTTTATTCTCACTTTAAATTCATGTTTGCTGTGAAAATGTTGCTTTCTAGAAGCTGGTTTTGCATGAAACCGGATCATAATCAACATCGTGTTGTCCTTCTGATGCCTCGACGCTGGCAACAGCCGCGGCTTTATGTTTTGGGGTCGTCTGTCCGTCCGTTCCATTCCTGTAAAAGCAGTTTTCACAGGAAAAGCCTGAGGGGAATTTCTTTAATTTTGGACAAACGTCCACCTGGACTCAAGGTTAGAATTTGGTGGTCAAAGGCCACTGTGACCTCACAAAACACATAACACATAACTCAAGAATTAATATCCTGATTATGACAATTTCACACAAATCTGATAAATAAAATGATGACTCGATGACATGTTGGACATAGATGTAAATTGCAACTTGACTGGTTGAATGACAGGTACAGGTGTTTTTGGATACAAGGGGAGGCGCCGTTTCCCAGCATTGGACGCTTGGTGGTTGTGGCACTAAGCACCCGATTGGATGAACACTTTCCCTCTTGGGATGTCTGCTCCTGGCTTTCAAATCTTCCAACATGGTGGCTTTGATGTTACAAAAACTGTTCATCAAAATATGTTTCTGATAACATCTGAAGGCTTGAAATAAGCCACGCAGTTGCTGGATAGAAAGTTTTCAAATTTCTTCTTGAGTTTCCAGCCTCTGATTTGCTGAAAGTAGCCTGGACCTCATCTCAATGCAAATGAGGAGCCGCAAACGTGACGCCGTGTATCTTGACAGGCAACGCCAAGCTACCAGAATGCTTTGCACGGCAGCTCACATAGACCATCAATGAGAAGCATGGAAAAAAAAACCGTATACTGTGGACCCGTACCATTAGTCTCGTTGACCAGTCTGCAACATTCAGTAATGCTTATTTCACAACCATGCTCGCCAAGTACTGGTAACCTGATCCGTTCGGGTCCTTTGCACTGACCAATGGGCTCTCCTGACCCTAACTACTCTGGGTCAATGCCTGACCTTAACCGAACTCCTCTGCCTCAACCAGCAACACAATGCAGGTCTTGGGAAGAAGAGCAGTTGGATTCATAATTACGCTACCAGGCCCTTCAGAAAGTACTAACTTGCGTGCAGGGACTATTTGCAGCGAAATTGCAGACAAACTTCCTTAAATAGTCCCTGGAAAATTGCTCCACAGGAGAATGGAACAGTTCTTGTGAATCTCTTTGCATTTTCATTTTCCACCCCAAAAAAATGACACCGAAGCTCATCCTCCAAATTTCCACTGACTGTTTCAAGGAGCTCAGCAATGTCACGCTCAAGTCTTTTAAACGCAACTCTATCCCGAGCTGCCCCAACATACAGATCCACCACTGTCCGTCCATCTTTCAGCCCTCACCAGTCCGTCCTTTAAATATCTTCCTGCAGGTGGTCCGCCTGTGATCGTCTTCCCCCAGGTGTCTAAATGGGAAGACGCTGAAAGACGCGACGGATTCCCAGCGGGGATGAAGGCCGTTCTAGATATTCAGAGACAGATGCACACGCTGATGCATGTCACGGAGGCCACTTGCAGGTATATCAGGGTCAGGTGCGGTGGACAGATGCGTCACTATCATCGCAATCCGCCACCTTTTTAATGAGAATGTCACTCATCCTTGGCACTCATCCTTTTCCTTCTCTCATCCCTCTTTCATTCCTAACCTCGTTGGCGAAGGATGAGGATGATGAACTGGCAATAATGAAGTATAAATATTAGAAAGTACAAGACAATGTGAAGCTATTTATAGCGTCCAAATCACTATGGTACTTCTTCTTCTTCTTCGTTGTCCACTGTGAGGAAAACTTGTTTCAAAGTTCCGTCTTATTTGTAGACACAAATCTTCCCTCTCTTCATTTTCTCAGTCGTGACTCACTTTTCTTTCCACTCTTCTCTTTCATCATAGTGCCATCCATCTCTCGCCACCTTTGTTTTAACATTCATCGATTATCCTGTCAGAAAAAGTAATTTGTCCTCTTTTTTTTCTGCAGTTATGATCCCTTTGGTTTATTATCCAGTACACAGTGGCGACACACAGACATGACGGAGGCAGTAATTACCCCTCTTTTCAGAGCAGTTGAACTTTTACAGAAGATTTCTCTCAGCGACGTGAACTTCAGCCTGCTGTGAGGCGAACATGTCAAACTGTTGTTTCTGGTTGATCAGTGACGGCCTTTTCTCTACGGTTTCTATCCCTCGTCTCTACTCTACCTCTCTCCGTGTACTTTTGCCTTTCGTCGTGCATCTAGGCCCGCAGAACCCTCAGATAAATCAGTTTCCATGCTTGTATATGGCTGACATGAATGTGAATATATTGTAAGAGCAATGTGATACAGCAGGAATATCAAATTTGTTCCATAAATTTAAATTAGTTTTGACCTTCAACCCTTTTATTTGTGATCCATACAAACATGTTTGTTTGATCTACATGTAAATTTGCTGACACTAATCGGCTGTAAGAATAGAGTTGCATCCATTTTGCTTTTCTCCGTCACAAATTGTTGTTTAATTGTGAAAATCCTCTTTTGCATTTGTAAAGGTTGCTGAGGTTGATAAACCTACTTCGGTTTAGAGAGGCCCTTAAATAGAAAATTTGGTTATTTCAAAATAAAGCGCTGGGTCATAGAGCAGATGTTTCCTTCACTGACCATTCCCCACTGCAAATGACTCCAGCTGGCCGGTAAAAATGTTTTATTGATTCAAATAAGGTAATTATATATTCATATGCGGTGCCAGAGATCTTTTTAATTGCATGGGCTAGTTAATAAAATTTTGGTGAGGCTGGAATTTACAGTAAATTCATGAAGAAATGCTCGGGGACATACGTTGCTGGCAAATTACCTAAAACACATCATGCTACAACTATTTTCCTAATTGATACAAAAGCTGTGACCGGCTCTAAGTCGGCTTGGAAAGGCCCGGGGTGAAGCCGGCTCACGACACCGACCTTGAGCTTTACAGCACCCCTCAGCCGGACCTTGTTAATTTAGGCGGAATATTCCTTCAAATGAAATCATATAGCAATATATATTGAAGAAAAGGAAAAAAATGTCTGTTTATTTTCTGAATATGGTGCAGAAGTGTCATGCATACGACAAACGCTTCTGTTGATTCAACAGTATTGCACACTGTCGAGAAATATTGCATTTTCTTATTATCTGATTTATAATAATTCATTTTCTTATTATCTGATTTATAATAATTACATTACATTACATTACAGTCATTTAGCAGACGCTTTTATCCAAAGCGACTTACAGTCAGTAGTATATTACATATCATTCACCCATTCACACACTGATGACAGGCTACCATGCAAGGTGCCACCATCAGACTCTAACTAACATTCATGCAACATCCAGTCCACACCGATGGCAAGCCTTCAGGAGCAACTGGGGTTAAGTGTCTTGCCCAAGGACACATCGACTGCCAAAGCCGGGTATCGAACCACCGACCCTCTGATTGGAGAACTACCTTGCTCTCCACTACGCCACAGCCGCCCCTAATTCATTTTCTTATTATCTGATTTATAATAATTCAGCACTGCTATATGATTGTTTGACATGAGAGAGCAAGCAAATGCACAGACGGACAACAGAAACGTCAATGATTAGACATCTGATAGACTTCTCGATAATTTAGTCCATATATTTGTTTTGCCCCGGTGGTATAGTGGATAAAACGTACACCCGGTTCATGTCCCGCCAGTTCCCCGTCTTTCCCCCTCACCCCATGTTTACTTTCCAAGCTCTAATCAAAGTGAATTTGCAGGCCATTGTAGCAACACGATAAGAGCAACATCAGTAAATACAATCAGCTGTTCGTACATGAATCTAAATGTAACAGACGGATGGAATATTCTGTAAAAACCTCTCATATCGATGAACGTTTACTTCGACCAGCCACTGGAGGTCGTGTAGCCTCCGTTCTGAGTCGCCTCTCCTTGCATCCTGTCCTCTTCTTCCTGTCCTTGCCCCCTTGCATCCGTCCATCCCTGAGGGTCAAACGCTGGTTGTGTTTTTGTCCTCTTTTTTTTTTTTTCGTTTGGACCCCCCATTCGCTGCCTCTCCTCCCTTCTTTTCCATTCCTCTCTCTCTCTCTCTCTCTCTCTCTCTCTCTCTCTCTCACTCAGCACAAACGCTTTATTGTGGTTTTTGGTGTTTTTCGGTGGAATTATTCCTCCTTACCCCCCGAGCTTTGGCAAATGACGGAATAAGCTCGTGGTAATTCCTCAGCGCTAACCACAAACATGCCACCCTCCCCCCTGTGTTTCGAGCGTGTGTTTGTACATGTGTGTGTGTGTGTGTGTGTGTGTGTGTGTGTGTGATGTGGGTCCTGTGTTTGCTCTCTGACGTCTATGGAAAAGAGTTCCCTCGCCTCCTTGAAGCTACAGGATCATATGTGTGACAGACAGAGAGATTCTTCACATTAACAGCATGTAGCACCACGAGATCTGAGGCGCTACGGCTTTATAATGACATCTAGATGACTGATTTAACTTTCCCCCCCTCCTCATCTCCTCACTTACTACAGTACATATAATTACAGCTTTGTCAAAACAACCCCGATTTATCCACAATGGAGCTTTTCTTGGTGCACGTCCCAGAAATCAGCTGTCAATCAAACAGCATGCGTTGTACTTTGTCCTCTATTGAGCTTTTGCTGATGAAGTCTGATTTTTTTTTTTTCTGTTGATGGTGTTCTCCGTTCATTCAGCCATGGCTCATGCTAACTGTCCCAGTACTTACTGTCCTTACTTAAAATCATGCCACTGTCTCAGTTGCAGGTAAGAGAAACCGATAGTGAAACCAGTATTGGAAATGCCCTGATACAGACTAAGATGCACATACTTTGCGGAGACACATGGATGACTTTGGTGCCATTTTCAGGAGCTTTAAGTTGGGGTTGCCTAAGAGTATCAAGTTTTATTGTTGCACAGTAACAACTGCTTTCACTCTTTTTGACTATGAGCAGTTACTCGTTCATGAACCGGAAATACAATAAAGATTAATACTACTTATAAACAGATACAATACAAATACAGTAAAAGCCATTAACTGGAATAGAATCTTATTTTGTAGGAGTCAGTGGTAATGGTTAATGGACTGCATTTATTTATAGCGCTTTACAGTCAGCCACGCTGGGAGCAATGGGACAGTAACAGGAATGCCTTGTAGCCGAGGTGCTGAGAGCTCATTTGTGACTTTATATGTACGTGTGTGTGTGTGTGTGTGTGTGTGTGTGTGTGTGTGTGTGTGTGTGTGTGTGTGTGTGTGTGTGTGTGTGTGTGTTACAGTGTGTGTGCGTGTGTGTTGTAAAGGTGTTGAAAGATCAGTCACAGGGTCCGACTGCACCCTCTCGTGCTAAACAATACCAGCTGAGGTACCAGGGTCAAATCGTGACTACACACACACAAACACACACACACACACATACTCAAAAAGAATGCATCCACACATGCACGAAATACACACACAATAAAATACTATACAAAAACTATATATATTTTTATAAGTTAGTAAGAAGATCGGCCAAACTTCAACCAGAACTTCACCCGAATGTGTCAGTTGAGTTTCACAAAACCTTTATATCCATTAAGTTTATAAAGAAGCACATTTGGACTTTGTTCCTGATCTGAAAATTATATTTCCCATATCTGGGGAAAAAAAGCTTTTCCCACCTGCGAACAATCTTGCTACTTATGAAATTATGTTCTCACGTGTCAAACGAACGCTCGGGTGTAGGAAGTCCTGCATTTTCTCGAAGCTGCAAAGGTCTGGTGGAGTGATTGAGAGTATTTTATTGTTTTACAGCGAGACATGAGGAGGGTCATTTTTTAATTCATAAATACTCTAACATGCTTTTCTTGGCATGCGAGAACAGAGTTTCAAAATAAAAGAGTAGAAAAACTGGACAAGTGGTTAGTTAGAGGGAGTCATTTTAAAGTGAGCGGTCAGGGGAGGAGTTAAGGTCAGGTTCAGGTCAGGGTGAGGTCAAAGGTCAGCCACGCGTTGGTGAATGTTAAGGTGATGGTTAGAGTTAAAGATAAGGTGAAGGTTAACCTAGGTCATGTAGCTGGGGGGGGGGGGGGGGGGGGAAGTGTGTGCGTGAGTGTATGATGTGACATAATTTGTTTGTCCAAATTTGTCCACAGGAAAAGTGTGTGTGTGTGTGTGTGTGTGTGTGTGTGTGTGTGTGTGTGTGTGTGTGTGTGTGTGTGTGTGTGTGTGTGTGTGTGTGTGTGTGTGTGTGTGTGTGTGTGTGTGTGTGTGTGTGTGTGTGTGTGAGGGCGCACCAACCTCGCTCAGCCAATAAATCTGACAGAACATTTGTTTGGCCTCTGAACCGTGATCACCCCTCAGAGTCCTCTTTCTCTTTCTCTTTCTGTGTGTGTGGAGACGTTTCACGAGGCCTGCTGAAGCCATCAGTGAGGGAGAGTAGAAAGAGGGGAGAGGGAAAGAGGGAGAGAGGAGAGAGGGGAGAGGGGCCTCAGGGGCAAGAAGAGTAAACGACATGAAAATGAAAAATACTCACATAAAAAGTATTTATACAGGCAGTATTGCAAATATGTGACAGTTACAACACTTTTTAAATTAAGGTTTGAATAGTTTCTTGGAGGCAGAGGACCAACTACCAGGATCCGATTGACCCAGAGCAGCGTCTGGCAGTCTGTCTGAGCTAAACTGTTACAGTCTAAGCTACCATAAGCATCTTTATTGAGTTTCATTTTTGCAAAATTCTCTTGAGTAAATTTGAGTTCCCTCTGGTAAACAGTTATGCAATTTCTTACGTTTAGTGCTTTTATTGTGGTAGACACTGAAAGACTAGATTCGGTGTTGCACTGCCTTCGTCAAGGGTGACTAATAAAGTTTCCCATTTTGGTTTGGACCACAACCTCAGTATTGTTGTTCACTTCAGTGTTTGATTTTGAATATATCCGTTGGACATGACGTGATTTGGCTGATTAGTTGGCAGAAAAATAATACCTAATATTTGCATTATGTGTGTAAGTAATCATAACAGTTTGAACAAAGTATATTGAAGTGCTATATATATATATTGATTAATTAAATGTACTAAATTCATAGCGGCGGCTATCTTTAAACAGACAATAGTTGTTAGCTTCTATATTAATGATCTGAAGTACAGTTGACAATTTTTGCGTTCATGCTTCGGTTTTGCCGGGGTTGATGAAATCTGCCCTTTCTGTGACCTTTCAAACACTCAGAAGTTTGGTCAACAGTTGACTGGACATACAGCGTGAAGTTTAAGCGTCCAGTTCTCCTCGGAGCTCCTTCCTCTCCTCCGTCCCTCCTTCCTCTCCTCCGTCCCTCCTTCCCTTCTGGTGATCGTCCACAGTAACGACCATGACTCCCAAAGCAGAAACACTCTCCCCTGCACTCTTTACCCCTGGGCTTTAAGGGCAGAGAGGAAAAAAAAGAAAAGAAAAAGAAATTGCGAAGCGGGCCGTGATGGGAGGAAAGTATGTGGAAGGAAATGAGAAAAGGAAAAGTGCAAGACAAGAAAGAACGTCAGTGGCATTTCTTTTTTTTTTTTTTTTTTTTTTTTTTTTTCTGTGCACTCTTCACCTCCAGGACGGGAGAGGTGAAAAGGGCAGCGAGAAGAGGGCAAACTCAGGATGAGAATGGGGAGGAGGGAGTGAAGACGAGCAGAGAGAGGGGGGATGAAAAAAAAGAGAATATGAAGAGGGGAGAAACAAGAACGACAAAAGGTGTAGAAGCACAGGAAAGAGGCAAAGTCGCAGCGAAAAGGATGAACGGTTCTGGGAGGATTTTAACGAGCATGTTGGGGTCCCAATAGAAACAGGGGGGCCCCCTTTAGAGAAAGAGAGGCCGTATATCTGTGGGTGTGTTAAACACATTGACCCCAAGTTTCCCATCGAGAGGAGAAGGTGACGAGGGGAAGAAAAGAGAGGAGAGTGGCCGGGAATAAGAGACGACGAGATGAAATAAATGCAGAAGGAATTGAGCGAATGAATCAGAAAATAATGACGTTAAAGGGCAATTTTGAATTCACCGATGGCCACTCTGGAGCCAAAGAACACAGAGTCTGGCGGCCGACACGCGACGGAAATGAACGGAAGTGGAGCGCGGATGAAGTGGTTGGACGTAAAAAGATGGAAGAAAGCATGTATTCTTCTCCGTCGGGTCAAAACGAGGCTACATGTTTGAGCCCACCGAAAGCTGCTCCCAGAGTTCCTGACCTCCCGGTGCCTGTAACACCAGCCTTATGAACCCTCATCGCTACATCACCAACCCCGCATCCACCACCGCTATGAACTCCCAACGAGCCCATCAAGGGACGCACTTACGAGCCCCCGAGCGCCATTTAAAACTACCATTTCCCAGGCAGGCCCTTAAAACGCGGCACAAAGGCCCTCCTGTCACCCAAAACTGACACCCAAAAAACCCCTCTACCCAAAGCCAAGCGTACCGCTACACATGGAGTAGTGGCCTGCGTACCGCTACACATGGAGTAGTGGCCTCGCGGGTTTGGAGGCTGTGCTGTAACTGCGAGGTCACGGGTTCAATCCCCGCAGTGGTCAGTCAATGAGACAATAAGACCTCCGTTTGACCCTTTGGAGGCCTTTAACTGGATCATTTCCCGTGGCGAACGCCGATAATGTAATAAAACAAGTGCAGTGAAGCATTTTAATGCAATAAGGAGCAAATAATGCAAGAAAATATCAAAGTAATAACATTATGGCACCGTTGCCAGCTCCGGTAAACTCATTTGTTCGTGATTAACTCTCTTCTCAAGCCAGTTTTCAGATTAGGACATTACAAGGCAGCTCAACAACCTTGACAAATTACAATCAGAGGAACAAAACCATGCTGTAAGTCGGTTCTCACAAGCAACCTTTTTTTTTTAAAGTTCCTGACTCCGGGCCTGACCTTTGACAGCACCCTCTGAAATGTCAAAAATGCAGCGGCACGGATGAGAAAATAAGCCAGGTTTTCTCATTTCCTCAAAAATTGCCTCTTCAGAGTCATATAAGGTTTTTGCAAGATGCTAATGATTTGTTTTAGCTGTGGGGGGGCTCCGTGGCAGCATGTTATAAGTGCCTCACGGGCCCCTCAGAAGCATCTTACGAGGAGCCTTATGAACTGCTCGTGAACCCTGGGTCTTTTCCCAGGCACCTTAAAGTAAACAACGCAGAGGCCTCCTTAACCCCCAAAGATGGTGGACTTAACAAGGCAGACACATTAGCGCTGGTTTAGGAGCCTCAAATCCAGGGAAAAAATGTACCTGCCTTTTAAAAAGGAAAAAGACACGGTTGTTAGCAAATTAGTACGTTTAATGGCGCTTAAACCAGGAAATCCTTTCAAATATAATTGTATAGGCTTATTTAAAATGTTCTAATGTAGAGCTCTAGTCTTCCAAAGTATTCTTTCACCATGTTGACGTTTTTTGGCGTCTCTTTTTCTAAATCTCGTTGAAAACATTATAATTTCAAAAACCATCCAAACATGATTAACCAATTAAACAACAACATTTGATAATCCAGTCACTGTTTGACTGCCTTCTCTATGAAGCCAAACACAAGTTGGTTATAGCTTTTCAAATGTGACAAGTTCTATATATATGAAATGGCTAAAAAAGCTCTGAGTTTGAAGAAGCTCTCAAAAGGACAACAAAAGCAGCGTCAAGGATTCTGCCGGGAGAACTAATCCCCCCATAGAAAACATGATCATCATCTTTACCAAATACCAGAAGCTCAGCACAATAGAAGGAGGTTTGGTAGTTCTCCAATCAGAGGGTCGGTGGTTCGATACCCGGCTTCGGCAGTCGATGTGTCCTTGGGCAAGACACTTAACCCCAAGTTGCTCCCGAAGGCTTGCCATCGGTGTGGACTGGATGTTGTATGAATGTTAGTTAGAGTCTGATGGTGGCACCTTGCATGGTAGCCTGTCATCAGTGTGTGAATGGGTGAATGATATGTAATATACTACTGATTGTAAGTCGCTTTGGATAAAAGCGTCTGCTAAATGACTGTAATGTAATATATATATTTTATATTATCATAAGTGCATGATCTCATACAAAAGAAGACATTTAAAGACTTTGTGGTCTCTGGAATTTTATTTTTCAATATCTTCCCCTACTTTTTACAGATATATTTAAAATAAACGATTGATATCAGTGGTTACTTGCAGCCCTAGATTTAACCGTTATCTGCATACAGCCAGTCGCTCCACCCAACCTCCATAATGGCGCCAGATGTCTTTCCTTGCTGCAGAGAACCTTATCTGTTACACGGAGAATCTCTGTCTTACGGGCTAATTAGTTTGTCAGAGCAAACCGGCCGCCGTCTCCTCCGGCTCCCATTCCCGTTTAATACGCCCAGAGAGCCTTTTTTTACACGCGTGTTCTTTTTACAAACACATGAAGAGAGTGTGAAAGTCCCAAAAAAAGAGGATGTGAAGTCCATGTTAACAGTGTGGGAGACATGAATTTTCTCACTCGTAGACTGTCAGGCGGGGGTCAGCGCCTTACAGTAACACTTGTGTCTCGGTGTGAGTCACCCAGCTAAAAGGCGGATCGCCCCCCCAGTGCCAGCTTTCTGAACTGTGTCACTATTAGAGGGCCGCTCAGAGTGAACACATCATTAAACCTCAATAAAAAGCCTTTATTCGCCCTCAGAAATATTACAGCAACATGTGTCGAGCAAGTGTGCGCGTGTGTGTTGTAAATGAGTGTGTAGCCGTACGGTACATCAGACAGCCGGACTGAGAGTTCACAAAGAGCACTGTATTCGTCTCATAAAAGCCTTTGTATTTAGTAATATTCTTGGAAGACGTGTGTGTGTGCGCGCAGCGGTTGGTCCAGTCATGTCAATTTAATGGAGCATGATGAGTTTTACTATAGGTGCCAGAGAGCAAAATGGGAAGGGGAGAGAGAGAGAGAGAGAGCCCAGTAACAGCAGAAAGTGGTAGAGCGAAGTTCATCAATGCACGTAACTAGTTTGTGAACCACTGCATTTGGCGAGCTAACTGCTAACATGCTAGCCAGAAGGGAAGAGATGATGAATAAATAAATGAATGAATGACCGGCTTAAGGCCAGACGTGTAAACTTGAGTCAAACTCTAGTCACGGATTTTATGACTTTAGACTTTACAAAATAAATAAAAAAGACTTGCACCTTGACTTGGACTTTAACTCCAATGACTTCACTTTGGACTCTAGCCTTATAACTTAAATATAATATATTTGAAAGCTTACCCAAAGCCCCAAGATTCAAACGTAAGTTATTGAAAAGGTGTGCCATGAATCAATTCATTTCCTAAATGAACTAATGTTAACACTATTCAATCCCAGCAAGTCAACACTTAATACCCCAAATTAACTTTGTTCGTCTGACAGCATCCAATAAAAGAACTAATGCTACTTTACTGAGGTGCATTTGGTAAGAAATCTTACAAAAGATAATTTAATTTGCTTACAAAAATAACATGGTTAGTTAATTGCAGATTGCAAAATGTGCATTGCATTTATTGAAGAGTGCATTATGAATACTTTGGAATTTAAAACTCAAAGATAACGACTTGGGACTTGGAACTTTTCTGTCTTGACTTGGAACTTTTCTGTCTTGACTTGGAATTTGTCAGACTTGACTTGGAACTTGTCAAGACAGAAAAGTCAAGAAATTGTCGTACTTGAGTTGGAACCAATAGTTTCCTGTGTCAGGGAAAGACCAAAATGTCATAATTAACTTTAATGAACTAATAACACATGGTGAAAGAGTAAAAGTTTTAAGACAAAGACACAGACAACTCCCGGACTGAAAAACTTTGTATCGACCAGTCAATCAAAAGGTAGCCCCGCCCTAAAGCATACCCTGCTCTATGGTCTATTTGACTCTAAATAGGAGCATCATTTACTAAATGAACATCATGCTGTATTGAAGAAGACTTAAAACTAGCTATTGAGACCATAAACTCTTGTTTTCAATTTTTACTGAGGGAATAAATCAAGTGAGAAGTAGAGTCATTTTCTCATAGACTTCTATACAACCAGAGGAGTCGCCCCCTGCTGGCCATTAGAAAGAATGTAAGTTTAAGACATTTCCTCATTGGCTTCACTTTACAGAGGTTGCAGCCTGGGTAAACCACACCCATCTGATACTCGATAGCTTTACATCTATTGTTGTCAGAGTTGCAGTCTAAGTGGGTTTAGATCACCTCATCCAGGAGGCCCATCTCGTCCAGAGGGCCCACTTCTGCTCGTCCACAGGGCCCACCTCCTGCAGGAGCCCGTTACTGCTAGCAACCCGATCGCATGGAACTCTGCTGGCAGAACAAACACACACACAGAAACACAATCATGCAAACTGGCAACCCAGCGTCTCTCTCTCTCTCTCTCTCTCTCTGTCTCTCGCTCTGACCCCAAGGCAGTCCCAGTCATGTGGTTGTGGGAATGTCGCTGGGATTTGTGTTTCAGCGACTGCAATAACAGGGATCAAATGGGAACATGTGGATAGAATTCCAAAAGCCGGGACAGAACACAGCGGTGCTTGTTTTGGCCCATTTTGATGTCGCTGCTTTTCATGAAGATCAGTTTTATGGACGTTTTTGTTTATCATTAGGGAGAAACGCAGCGAGGACAGCGCAGGCCAAAGACGTGCGACAAAGCTCATATAAAAAAAAGATCTGAGGATGAAACACTCCACGTCCTCCAAGCTAACCCTAACGACTCCCAACATACCCATGAAAACACAGAAGTCCAAATGACTTCAATAATCATTTATGATTATTATTTTCATGCTGGTACCGAAAAACGCACTCTTCAAACATCATTTGCTCTCCATTTAAAATATTTATGACCCGCTGTTCACCCGGTCATGCCTGTTACTGTGAGATAATGACTTAATTTATGCACACACCAACTGTCTTAAGTGATATAATATACCAAGGTGGTGACAAACTGAAATATCACGTGTTTTCAATACAAGTATTCCAGTCGCCTGCCTGATTTTAGTTTAGATGAACTTCCTAAAACGGAGTGTGAGGAACGAGTAATAGATAACATCTGATTTATCTCTGTCTTTTTTTCAATGGTTGTTGTTAGGCATCCTAGAATAATAAAGTGAAAATGATACAATATGTACAATAGTTAAGAACGAAGGACATTGTGAGATGATTCCCTGATTTGAAAAAAACAGTCGAAGCAGCTACAACAGTAACTTCGTGTAATAAATGATATTATATCAGTCACATGGGACATTTTACTGCGGAACAAGTACTTTTACTTTTCTTACTTTAGTACTTAATGTACTTAATGTTATACTTCTGTACTTTTACTTAAGTGAATGCAGGTTTTACAGTAATGTATAGGTACTTTTACTTCCTCCACCACTGGCTTTATTTTGCCGCACATTTTACAGCTCAAAATATGGACATAGTTTTGTCCACTTAAGTCTTACATTTTTGGATTTCTGTCCATTTAGTTGTATATCAACGACATCATGCTGATGCTAAATGCTTTATTGTATTTTAATCCTGCGTTCTTTATACGTGAAATAAATGCACACAAGAAAATGTCCCATTCAGTACAAAAGTCCAGTTGAGCCTCTGACTGGAGCACGCTACTGAATTATTCATATTTGTCATTTCTGCAAACTGTTTGGACGATCACTTAACGGTTTCAGCTGACAACGCTAATGTGCTTTCACTTTTCTCTTTAGAACAAGTTGTGTTTTTTTCTTCTTCTTTGGCTTGTTTTCACGTGACGGAGCTCGCTGTGTCTCTGTTGGAGGTACGTGTTCACTAGTTGTCATGTGTGGAGAAGCTCACAGGACCGTCTCGTCCTCGATTTCTTTTATGCATGAACGCCACTTGTAGGAGAAAGCTGGTATTTCCTGTATTTGTACACACACGGGCGCTGCTGTCCTTTTGCCCTCGTCCTTTTTAAATTTCCTGCATTTAGTGTCTGGATGCTTGTTTGGTTTGGTGGGGAGGACGGGGGGGATATAGGGCCGCTTTCATAAAGGACGATACTTAAAGTTTCCTTCAGGCGAGGTCACGGTGCTCAACTTTTCCCAAATGTATTTTTATTTTTTTTTCATCTGTGACCTCGGTCTACCCGGTCAAGCCTCTTACTGCTCTGAAATGATTTACTTGATCAGAATTCTTGTTGCACTAAATTTACTTCTATCTTTTCTTCACACACTGTGAGAAAGCAACATTTCCGGTCCATACCCAATGATGAGGCTTTTGTTTCCTTACTTAAAATGAATCACATATAACCTGAAGGCTTAATTTCTGTAATTGGAATTATCAGAAGAGTGTGAGTTTGCTGCTGTTGGTTTGGCCTAAATGTGGCCTCTGTTCTTTTCCTTAAAGTTACTGTGAGGAACTTTCAAACGGGTTATGAATGAGAGGTTTTCTAAAGGGACTCTGGTGCTCAGAAACACTACCGCATTTGTCCACAGGGAGCGCCAAAATCAACACAAAATGAAAGTTCCTCGTTGTAGCTTTATAGCGAAAGATGATTGAGACAACAGGAAGCAAATCAAAGTATTGGTTAGAAAGGGTTGCAAATGTACACACTAGAAACACACGAATACATTCACGCAAACACACATGCAAATGTACACACTCAAACACAGATGTGCACACATAATCACACAAAAACAACACAAACACACTAATCCAAATGTACACACAAACACACGTATGAATGGCCACATAATTAGCAAACACTCTTGCAAATGTACACACTCAAACAACTATATTGATTCACGCAAACGCACATGCAAATTTGCACACACATGGAAATGTAGACTCGTAATCACACAAACGCGCATGCAAATTCACACACATAATCACTGAAACACATGCGAAACATCCCTTTGAGTAACACACAGAAATACAGATCCAGCCGTTTTGTTGTGCCAGTAACAGAAACGTATAAAAAGTGTTTATTTTTCCCTCTCTGGCCTTTGATGGCCAACTGGATCCACATGGGCCTCAGAGACTCTGTTTAGCTGCCGGGATTCAAACACTTAAACTGTTTTCCACACGGTCAGACGCACAAGGTCACCTGTTCAAGTCCCAAGTCAAACTGGTTTTACGAGCGACTGCTTTGAATGTTTGATCCCACGTCCCGTCCCGCGTCCTCAAATCCGATGAGGAGTCAAAGGTTCAAATCAGATTTTTAATAGTTATTTACTCAGTTTTTATTACCAGCAGCAGCTTTTTCATGTGGCTCGGTGTCTCGTGTTTGTTTTATTTTCGCCAAATGGATCAAAAAAATGGATCAAAAAACTTCCAGCAGGTCACAAGTTAAAATCCCCCTCCAACGTGTTGGCGAGTGATGACTTGAAGCGAAAATCTCTGTTAAGCACCAAAGGTCTGGTTTCCATTTTCAATCCGATGTTTTATCAAACGATTAAATACAATCACATTGTAATTATCAAGAGTAGTGTGTGTGTGTGTATGTGTGTGTGTGTGTGAGAGATAACACACACACACACACATAAAGTCAAATGCCAAAACCACAGTTGTGTCTCCCTTCCATCTTTTACAGCCTCAGTGAGACGTCTCGTCTTTCTGAAAGTCGGAAAAAAAAATCATTTGAGTCGGTTTTTGGTCTTTCTTTTTCTTCTTCTTTTCATCTTTTTATTTCGGTCTTTCGCCCACGCAGACAGATGTAGAGGCTGCAGGACGCCTGTCTCTCTCTCCGTCAGCCAAATCCATCCATCCTACTCAAGTTGTTGTTCCGATGTGTTGAGCAAAAACAACAAACCAGAGGAGGCGAAAAAGAGAGAGAACGATGAGGGACGAATTTAAAGTTGTCAGATCAAAGAAAAATGGGCTGCAGCGGCCCAACGTTTGAAACACTTAATTATCATCTCTTATGCACAGAGGGCCAAATTATGTATTTATTGTATTATGGAGCAGCTGGACATTATTTTCTCATGTTTTTGTGTCTAATTAGTGACTCATTTGGTCCAATATTGCTGCGTCCAAACAAGCGGCAGTTTGATACTTAAATCCTCACCGAAAATGTACGTCCACTAAATTTGTCTTTTGGTAAAGTCATTTTTTTTTTACATTATGGAAAGAACCCTGCAGATAAATCAAATGTTTCTCGGAACCTTTCACTTGATCCAGTCTGTTTCTGACATCTCCTGTCACATCCACGTTGTTGAAATCTGTGGATGTATGATATCTACCGAAAAGTTATTCCTCTTTATTTTGTGTTTTTCTATCTAGAGACAACAAAATGTTTACATTTACACTTGTTACATGCATATGCTCTTTTCAAAATAAAAAAAAAAAGACGAAAAAGCACTTTTTTTTTTCAACAAACGTTGAACTTGAGGAGTGGCCCCGAGCGATTACATAACAGCCCGTTAAAGTTGCTGCCATCTGCAGCTTCATTCCTCAATACTGGACCAATTTCTTAACATATTCCAGGTTGAACAATACCAATGTTATCCTTTGTATGAGAGAAGCAGAAATAAACTGTTTGCAATAGCCGTAAGTTAATTGTTAGCTTAAGGACGGGAGAGGAAAGCATCATAGATTTGCACACGAGGAGCAACAACCTTTTATTTTGAAAGGTAAAAATAGGAGAAGTGGCTCTGGTCTGTTCTGCCTTTGTAAAGGTTGAAAGGAGTAATAAAGTTTGTCTACTCGGTTCTGACTACGGAGCCTGTCGTTCTATTACGTAATGTACGTTTGACTATGTCGGTTCCACACATTGTGATTGGTTGATGCCTCCTGATGTCACCAATTTTTTTTTATCTTCTGCTCTCGTGTTCCCATTTCACCTTTTCTTGCTTGTGGTTTTTTTTGGGGGTTTCTGAAGAGTCAAACGCCGTTCCTCCGGTAGCCAAGACAGACATGGTCGGCTGGAGGAAAACAATCGTTCTCATTAACTCCTCTCTTGCTCTCCATCTTCATTTTTTCCCCCTCTCTCTCTGTCTTTCTTCAATGATGTGATAAACATCCACAGATGTGCATGACACACACACACACACACACACACACACACACACACACACACACACACACACACACACACACACACACACACACACACACACAAAAAGACAAGTAGCGGCCTGTTAGTGTGTTGTGAAGCTTCATAATTGGTCCATTTATCTTCATGTTAATATAATGTGGTGGAGTCCATCTAACCTTCAGTGGGGGACGATTGGTTTCATATGTGAGCCTGGAGCATCCCCACACACACACACACACACACACACACACACACACACACACACACACACACACAAACACACACACACACACACCTTGGCATGCAGTCCAGTGTTCCTGCTGGGACGGTCTGATGGTTGCACACCATTTCATCACTCTCTCCTCACCCTTTTCCTCCATCTCTGGTTGTCTGCTTGTCCCTTGGATGATCTCACCATCTTTGTCTCTCCGCGTTGATCTCCAAGCACCCAAATCCCTCCTCAGTTCATTTCAAAATCGAAGCACATGCATGGCACGGCTTTCCCCGAGCGGTAAAAGAGATATACAATCGAGTAGTTGTCACAGAAGAAATGGCTCAAAGCTGAAATGACTCTGAGAGGGTTTCGTCGTCAGATGAAGGGGAAACGAAGGCATCTTTTAAAGCTACGGATTTAATCAATTGGACTCATGATACTACTAATAATAATTTAGAATATATTTTAAAGTATATTAATGAACTTTTTTTTTCTATTATTACTATGCAAGGAAACAGGAATGGAAAAGCATTCCTATTAACGTTTTAACAACTGTGCTTAATGGGAAAAAACAGGAAGATTAAAACAATGGCTATTGTTTGTTGTGTCAAAATCTGAAATTAGCTTTTTAACTGTGCTTCAATAGAAACTGCCAAGACAAACACTGTATTTTGTCATTTCATTTGAAGGACTGGAACAAAAAGTCTTATGGAAGAGGAAACATAGACTGTATATAAGAAGTGGCCGTAGCCACCATCACGTCATCGATCGGTTTTAAAGACTTGGGTTTGTCATTTTGGCCGTCGCCATCTTGGTTTTTTGCAACCAGTGGAAGAAAGTAACATATTTAGAGGAGTGAAGCTGTATACAGTTCTGGAATTGACCTCTCAATCACAGGGAAGCCCCGCCCTGAAGCATACCCTGCTTTATCATCGTTTTCACTCTAAATAGGACCATCATTTATTAAATGAACATCATGCTGTATTGAAGAAAATACTTGAATCTAGTGATTGAGACCATAATCTCATGTTTACAATGTTTACTGAGGTAATAAATCAGTGATAAGTAGAGTCATTTTCTCATAGACTTCTATACAATCTGACTTATTTTTGCAACCAGAGGATTGCCCCCTGATGGCCGTTAGACAGATTGCAAGTGTAAGGCTCTTCCGCATGGAAACATTTTCCATGACGCATATGTTTGTAATGCATTAAAACCATACTTATACTGCGTTGTATTCTGCTTATTGCACTCTATAATTATTCTCACAAATATCCATAATCGGCCATTTTGTTTTGGACTAAATCTGAACTCCTCCCCTTTGAGAAAGGGGTTTCTCTTTATTCCATCCATCCTACCAACCTGTGGTCTTTCATCCATCCCTTTGAAAATACATTCTCCCTTTTGATATAAGAACATGGCTGTCTTTAATGTTGTTACAGCTCCCCCCTTTAAACTCCGTCATGTATTCTGCCCTTCATCTGTCCATCAAGTTGGGTCAAACAGACATTTTCTCATGTATATTTTTCCAACCTCCGCCTCACCCCACTTTTTTCTGAATCATCCTCCCTCTGTATTTTTTTTTCCTGGGTCTGGCTGTGTCTTCCTGCCTCGGTGTGGATAGTAAAAGATAAATACGCCCTGACTGTGAACCACGACAACCACATGAGATGGCGAGATGAGACAGTGCTCCACTGTGTGTGTTACTGTTACTAACATGGAATAGAGAATACTTTGATATCATAGTACTCTGTCATTTGTCTCGCGTCCACGTCGTCTTCATTTAATGTCAAACATAAAAGCCGGGACAGAAAAGCATCACATAAGGCATTCCCCGAAGCATGCTTTCATATTTTATCTTTGTAATAACTTGTTTAGTACATCACGTTTTCAAAATAAAAACAGTTTTATGACAGAGTAGTTTTTATAACATACAACACATTGAAGTGTTTTTGTATTTAACGGCCACAGTAAATATAGTAAGAGAAAATAAAACTAAACAGCTGCAATTTAAGAAGCTTGAATATAAATAAAAAAAAAAAAAAAAGTCTTGATAATTACACAAAAATGGAGTTCGTCATGTATGACATACATTTATACATTTCTATTTTAGGTTTAAAATGTATATTCTCCCAACACACTCCTACGCTCTAAACTACAAAGCTATAGATAACCCTCTTTAATATCAGCTTAGCACGTGTGTGATGGCGTGTGTCAGTTTCTACTCGTTAAATGCATTTTGGATTTTCAAAATTGACTTGTATCTTTTAGTGTTTCGCTTGGGCGATGTCCAACTGGCAGTCTCCATCTCCACCCAAGGCAATGGGAACCAGGTTCACTGGGAGTGTGTGTGTGTGTGTGTGTGTGTGTGTGTGTGTGTGTGTGTGTGTGTGTGTGTGTGTGTGTGTGTGTGTGTGTGTGTGTGTGTGTGTGTGTGTGTGTGTGTGTGTGTGTGTGTGTTCCGTGTTTGCGTAGAAACAGCTGTCTGACAACTACTTCCATTCCGTGAACAGCATAAAGCGGCTTCTGTGTGTGAACATCCCTACACACACACACACACACACACACACACACACACACACACACACACACAGACTCCTGTCTCGCTGCGTGGGCTGAGCGGTCGGTCAACTGTGGCACACGCCGGGGTCCTGACCTAGCCGGTTACCTCGGTAACCTCCAAGGTGGGCGGGGTTCCAGGACCAACTGGAGGAGGAGGAGGAGAGATGGATGAGGGGTGAAACTGGGGAGTGTTGTCAAGGCAACGCCATGAATTAGTGTTTTTGTGTGTGTCTACTTTGTCTGATCACTTTGACATGTGATGCCGGTGTCATGATTCAGCTGCTGGGAGAATATAAACACAAAGCCAAAATGTCACCAACTTCATAAACTAAATAACCACATATTAAATAATGTGTTATTATTAAATTAATCAACATATTTGATAACCTACTAATCCTTGAAGTCATCTACTAGGAAAAAAACAAACTGAAAGTTCTGTTTTCTGTAATTTTCATTCGGGTTTCGGATTATTTCGTTGGATAAAAGAAAACATTTGAATAAAAAATGGTGGCGCCCATTTTGCAGGCTATCATAAAAGATGATTGCTCTTTTGCAGTAGAATTTTTCTGGCTCTTGGAGGGTTTGTGGCAGCCATGTTGGTTCTACAATTGAGCTGAATAGATGATCTGATGTCACTATTTCATCTCTTCTTTATATGATGAATCTCAGAAGAGAAGGCTAAAATAAAATATAAGTATGTGGTTAGAAAGTAATAAAATTCAAACTACCCTCCTTTCAGCAAAAGTACAATTACTCCATTCTACACCAAAGCTGAAACAAATAATGAAAATATGATAATCAAGTCAATTATTTAAAGAAAAAATATTATCCTTTATAAAAAGTCGAGTGTTCAAAAAAAGTGACATCCATTTCACAAGAAAATTGAAAATATGAAGCCAATCACCCGGAGAAAAACATAAAAGCAACAACTCGCTCAACAGAGAACTCAAATAATTTTGGAGCCCTCACACACACAAACCGGGAATATAACACACATTAC
Organism: Anoplopoma fimbria; assembly: GCF_027596085.1. Classification (NCBI taxonomy): domain Eukaryota; kingdom Metazoa; phylum Chordata; class Actinopteri; order Perciformes; family Anoplopomatidae; genus Anoplopoma; species Anoplopoma fimbria. Next base: position 4,372,346 of record NC_072455.1, on the reverse strand, counting down.
ACAACGCGCCTTCCAAGCCTTTAATCTGCACTCCAGTTCTGGTTTTGACAGCCGGGGCTCATTGTGACTGCGAGTTTCACTGATTGCCATGAAGATTGTCTGCAACCGTGTTGTGATTGGCTCGCGCCCTGCGGAGCGCCAGCGTCAGTGCGGATTAAAAAAGGAGACGACAAACAAAACAAGGCGGTTTTTATTTTAAACGGTGGCTCTGCGCCGCCATTTTTCTCTCCCTTTGAGGGTAAAGAGACGTCCGGTCGGGCATTGATGTCCGAACACGCCAAGACCTCAACTGTTAAAACAGTTGCCTCGGTGTGGAAACTCAGTGACATTTCCCTGCATGCCTCATCCTACCGCTTCGTGCACAAATTCTCTCTTTTTCTTATCGGAGTTTTGCATGGAATAGCCGCCGTACTCGGCTATTCTAGACCTATGAGAGCCAACGCTTCTCCACAGCAATCTACAACCTCCTTTCGCTCCCGAGTACATGGCACCTCCGATTTATCCGTCCATATTTCAAAGAACACACACTGTTCCATCCGAAAATCATCAGGTGTTTGCGAGCCAAGGAGCCGCGGTGACTCACGACCTTCATAATATCCCACAATGTGCTTCTCTTCACGCCAGTTTTGTGAGAGTAGATAGAGAGTAAAAAAAAGAAGAGTTGGACGACTTTCTTGTTTTGGCCTCTTCATGTCCTCGCAAGAATAAAAATGATTAAAGGCAGCGTTCGGTATATTTTTACAACTCTGGAGAGAGACGGAGAGATCGGAGAGATGCTGACGTTTGCCCTAGACACTTTATCGGCAGGGAGACACAAGACGGATAGGATGATGGCTGTCGCCTGTTTGTTGTCCGTGGTTGGCATGGCAACTGATCTTAGGGATATTTCGCAAAGACTGTAGGGGTATCAATCTCACGCACACGCACACAGACACACACAGAAGGGTGCATAGCGCTCGCCAAAGAACAAGGTTGGCCGCATCTCAACGCAGCCGCCTTAAAGTGTGAGTTTTGGTGAGTGAGTTTGAGTTTTATGCTCCCAACTAGAAACAAGCCAAGTTCCCGTTCTGTGTGTGTGTGTGTGTGACGGAAACAAGTTTATTAGTAGGTATGGAAGCCACCCGTCGGTGTCTGGCCATGACAACGGGATGTGAGAAGAGAAGCAAACTGCTGTCAAACTGCTCTTTTTTCACTCCTTTCACCTTTCATTAGACTTTTCACTTTTGCCATCCGTCAAGTTTTGTTTTTTTTGTCCGAGGAAGGAGAGATAATAAAGAGAAGGAGGGAGAGGAGAGGAGGGGAACAATAGAGGGGAGGAAGGGCAAATAATATGAGGGAAATAGTTTGAAGATAGAGAAATAAAAAGGGTGAGAGTTAGAGAAACAAAGAGAATTACAACAAATGAAATGAGGGATGGAGTGAAAAGGAAGTGAGAAGTTTAGAAAAACAAGGATGTGATGGAGAGAAACAAAAGGTAGAAAGAGAGGGGAGAGAAAAGATCGAGAGAAAGATCTAAGGAGAGAGGTGATGATAGTAAAGTAGGCAAAAGTTGGAGGAAAAAGATGGCAAGAGTACTTTCATACTGTTTGCACTGATGGTCGTTGGATCCAAGAAGTTGGTTAGGATGAACGAGGCGATGAAAGGCGAGAGGGAGATGAGAAATGGGAAATGGAGAAGAGAATGAAATGAGCGTGTGAAATTACATGGTGAATATAAACCCTGGAAACAGCTGGATTCATAGCAAGACAATGGCATTGTTAAACCAAAATGTGTTATTTCTTCACAAAATCAATTAAATCCATATATTTTATTATTAACCTCTTCTGTAAAAGGACTGTTTTACGGATTGTCTTTTTCTATTCTCATTATTTTTGTTGATTTCCTACAGAAGGACGAGGAATACGTGAAAAATCTAAATCACGACTGTATTTTTGTTGAGGTTCTGAAGAAAAATGAGGATTCAAGAACTTTTTCTGGCGACCGACTTTTTATTAATGACAAACCATTGCGAAACCCATTTCACAATAGGCCTTATATATGAATTGTAAAAAGAGCGGGTTTGTGTTTCGTTCCTGACTGTTTTTACTGCCATTTCCACATCACCTTATATTATCTTGAATCGGTAAAACAGCAATTTAGCAGAGATATTTGTTTGATAAATCACTACATTGTGTTATGCATGTGTTATTGAAAACATAAACACATGTTAAATACATTACAAATGAGACCAAAGGGAGAAAACAAACTATCTCATTCTTTTCATTTCCTCTCGTTAGTTAAACAATTATCACAATCATAATCAGGCTACAATTATCCGATTGACACGAACATTCAGGATCCCTCGTGTGGCTTAAAGGAGTACTGCGGATATCAATCTTAAATAAAAGAATATTGCAGATATTCTGCTAATTCATTTGGCAACGCGATTTTAAAATCTTCTTTTACCGACCTTTGGGTCCTCACTCAGTGTTTTCAGAATAACTAATCTAATTTATTGTTTGGATTGAAATGCAGCTGTTGAAGCAACAAGCCAATACACCAAATCGAGACGGGATGTCTGTCTTCTTTGTTCCCTCTGTTTCCTCCTCTCTTACTTCTTTTTTTCCCCAACTCTGCATCTGCACCCTGTTCACTCTGTTGCACAACTCCACCCATGTGTGTGTGTGTGTGTGTGTGTTGTGTGGAGGTCAAATGCACTTGGCTGGCCACTGTGATCTTGGATGGGAGATAGAAGACGCTATTTTAACAAAACTCGCCAACTCGCTGCTGGAGCAAAAAAAAAATCACAATCTGCTCTGCATCACACGCACACGGAGAGGGTTGTGTTTTCATCACTTTAAAGGACATTAACTAACCAGAACCACTACTTCACTAATCCTTATTTAACCTTTCCCTAACCTTAAAACTAGTCTTCACTCAAAACTGCAATGATTTACGGCATGGGGACTTCCATGTTGTCCCCGAAAGGTATAGAGTCCCCACAATGTGACTTTTCAGATATAGGTCCCCACAACAACAGTAATACGTGCCCACACACACACACACACACACACACACACACACACACACACACACACACACACTTCTAACTATATAACTATAAGCATACCAACATACAAACAAGTGTCTTTATTTTCTACCATTGACGTGCACACATGTATGAAAGCATGCACAAGCACATTGAAGTGCAAAGGCGTGTAACAGTATGAATATACACACCTCATGGGAACACACACGTCCTGGGGGGTCTGAACGGGGTCCGAAGCCAAACGTTTCAACGCAGGATCCCGCAGATTATTGCAAACCCATCTGTTTGTTCGCGCACCGAGAGTTTGCAGCGTTCCACATGCGCTCATCCACATCAGAGTCCCATTGGACCTCGTTGTCATAGCCCCGCAGCCTCCTCTGCTTCACAAGACACATCCACGCATCCGATTCCGCTTTGGCCCATGACAAACATAATCCAAAACATATTTGATTTCAAAGTACAAAAACAGCAAAGAGGACACAAGATTGTTGGCGGTCCAAAAGATGTTTTAAAAAGAACGAGGCGAGCTCAGGTGTCATACGTGGGTTTTATGGATGTAAAAGCTTCTCTCTGATTCCATAACTCATGATGCCGATATCGTTTTGTGGAACATAATGTGACAAACACTGGGGACTCGGCGTATTTTTTTCCCCACACTTGGCAGATGGTAGAGTTTAGAGTAAAACCCACCCTGTTGTTCTTTCTCCATCCAAGCCAAATGTAAAAATATGTAATTTGTGCTTCTCGGTTCACTGTTTAAAGGAGTTACATGTGTTGTAGAGATTAAATTTTTTATGTGTATCTACTGCAAAGAATTTTCCAAAACTTACTAACGGTTAATTATCATAAAATATCTATTTAATGTAGATCTTGCTTGAATAAAGAATTCATCATATTTGATAAATTGGCAGTTTTTAGAAAAGAAAAAGTGAATTACTTTTTGCCTCTAGGGTTAACCCCTAACCCTAGCGACAGGTCTTAACCCTAGTGACAAGGCTTAACCCTAGCGACAGGGGTCCACCCTAGCGACAGGGCTTAAACCTAGCGACAGGGGTCCACCCTAGCGACAGGGGTCCACCCTAGCGACAGGGGTCCACCCTAGCGACAGGGCTTAAACCTAGCGACAGGGGTCCACCCTAGCGACAGGGGTTAAGCCTGTTGCTAGCATGACGCTCTGTAATGGAAAGACAAGTACCCTCTTTACTGTTTTTATTTATTGATGAACCGTTCATTGGATTGGAGTTGGAGGATCTGCTGTGAATCAGGTCGGTCGGGAAGAAATCAAGCACAGAAATCCGATTAGCCGTTAATGTTCAGGCTGCCAACATCGACAAGCTTGTTGAGCGTCCATATATGGCCCAAATTTACCGTCTCTCTCTGCTCCGAACACGCTTCTGCTGACGCATCAATCGGGTTCCCCGCTCCGTGACGCCGTTTCCCAGAAAACACCAGAACCGGCAGTCTGAGAACATCTACAGAAGCTCGTGCCATGGGAGCCAAAAACATGGGATTGTGTGACATTTCTATAATCATCCAAAGCACGAAACATTGAAATCCACATCGAGACTGGAAAAAAAACACCTGCTTTTAATGTTCTTATACGCCGTGTTTTGGTCGAGGGTTGCATTCGATTTGACAGTCAACAACTTGTGCAGCATCTGCGATTCCTCCTCGTTTTGGTAAACAGTTGAGCGCCGCAGGACCTCCGTGACGGCCTGGAGGGGTGGAGGAGAGAGAGGCAGGGCTGGCAGAGAGGCCTCTCGTCTGGGCCTCAGCTCAACGCCAGACCCTCCCCCCTACCGCTCCACCCCTGCAGCCCAAACATGCACCTTCACATAAATGCACACATGCCAGGTCTGCACGCATACACAGCAGGCTCGTACCCCTCGGGCTATGGGGCCCTTAAACATATAGGTAACTATGGGCATATAGTGGGTACAGCAGCTGGTTCCAATGTGTGAGGAGCACCGGGGGCGGTCTTAACGAGTTTGTTCATGTCTTCTTCCATCTTTCATTAACACACCTTCCTTCCTTCTCTCTTTAACCGAACGGCGTATACACACAGATTTAATGGTTTGTTGTAACCCGCTGAGACGCCAGATGGGCCGAATTTGCTGTACAGGACATTACAACAACGGGCATCACTTGTTGAAGTCTGAATCTTGGACCAGTTTTAAATTAGAAACAGTCAAATTGAATCCGATCATATTCGTGGCAGAATGTGAGATTGGATCACAGATCACATCCTTTCTTAAAGTTAAACTATAATGAATATTGTTCAAATAACTATGGATCAAGTAACTACATGTATGTGATGGAAATATCAGAGAATTATCACCTGACTCTGTGGTTTCCCTCAGCTCTATGGAGTGATTTAGGATCTTTCAGCTCATTATTTCAGTTTGTTCCGGCCATCAACTATTAAGCTATAAATTGCTTCATAGGTCAAAAAGCGGTTGTGATTTCAACATTTAAAGTATTATTTTGTCGGATTTGAGTCATATTTATACTTTAAAAGTGCAGCATGTTTTGCTTCTCCCACCTTCATGCTCTTCTTTATTCTCCTTTTCTGCACTTTATATTGGTACATAGTCATTATTTAATGTGTATTTGCTCTCTATATTATTATTATTATTATTATGAGCGCGGAGCATGATGTTGTTCTGCTTCAAGATGGCCGATAAAACATCAGAACATTAACATCTAGGGATAAATCAGTCAACACCACACTGTTGTGTATCCGCTTTATAAGGCTGTAGTTGTGTGTGCTCTCTCTACAGTAGCCGTCTTGTTGTTCCCTCTGCAACATTAACAGCTCTAATCACTGAGAATTATCTTAATAATATACAATTAGGCTCATACACACAACATAACAGACCACTCACTCTCACTGCTCTCTGTCTCTCTCTCTCTCTCTCTCTCTCTCTCTCTCTCTCTCTCTCTCTCTCTCTCTCTCTCTGTCTCTCTCTCATATATTATTTTAACCACTTTTGTTTCTGCAGAAATTCGAAAAGCGCTCGCTGCGGTGTATTTTCAGACGGAGTGACGTTAAGAGAGAGGGAGCTCAGCACCTGTAGGGGCGGCTCACCTTTGTTCCCAGTTCCCCCACTAGAGGGAGCTGGAGGCCAGACTCAAACGACAAGAAGTGGAAGCTCTCTGGGTTGACTGTGATGCTGGCAGTTAATGTATCCATTAATATACCTGATATGATGTATTGCAGTGAAAGATGTTTCTTTAAAAGTGGCAAAATTAGGAACCAATATGGAGAAAAAAGCCTTTTTGTTTTGACATGGAGCAAAAAGTACTAGCAGTGTGGTGGTTGACTGATCTTCATCAGGGGTCCGTAACATTTTTGTAACTTTAAACCCACTTCTGATTGAATTTAAATTCAAATCTCCGTCCATTTAGACAGAAACAGTGAGGGAGAGAGAGGTGAGCTGTGTTGGAGCCAGAGTTACAGGGTTACAACCTGATAAGGCCGACAGAGAGTCAGAGTGTAATGAGGGGGCATTACAGACTGCTGATAGCATGGACAAGTGCTGCTGTAATAGAGAGGAGGAGGAGGAGGAGGAGGAGGAGGAGGAGAGGAGGAGGAGGAGGAGTGATGGAGGGATAAGTCTTGGATCGGCACAAATGGAGAAAGTCTGGATGTGTAACTGTTAACGTTTTTAGCCATGTTAGATTGCGGCTCTGTTGTTAGCATGTGTGTTTACCGTCCTCAACATGTTAGCTTAGCATCCAAGGCTATTGCTAAAGTGAGGGTTCATCCTGAAGGGAACATGATTATCTGTAACTAATAAACGTTGTTTTATGTAATTGTAAATTTCATATCTTTAGGATATAAACTTTTGGTCTGACAAAATAAACTAATTTTTTAGGATCTTGAGATTGTGATGGGCATTTGTCACAAAATTCTGACTTTTTACAGACTAAACAGCTGATCAAAGAAGTGATTCATGAATTCATAATGAATATAGTGATTAGTTGCAGCCCTGGTCGTAGAAATGCTTTATTGCTGTAATTACTACGCCTCTCTTCTCCTCCGCCCTCCTCACTCTTTTTTTAACACCCATCTATCTTTATCCGTCCTTCTTTGTTTTTCTTTTCACACCCGCAAACCTTGAAACCCGACAACTCCTCAGTGAGGAATCCAAGACCACCGCTTAATCACTCCAACACACACATACACACACACACACACACACACACACACACACACACACACACACACACACACACACACACACACACACACACACACACACACACACACGAAGAAAAGCCATGTGGAACAGGTGTCTGCACACACAAACAGTGAATTTGACCAGAATGTTTGCACTGAAAGGTTGGCAATCGATCAAGCAGGGCGTGACCGACACTGAGGGTGACACACACACACACACACACACACACACACACACACACACACACACACACACACACACACACACACACACACACACACACACTCTGAGTATTTTGACAGGGTTAATTTGAGGAAATGGCAGAAGGTTGCAGACCGGTTAATGAGAGAACTGAGTCCGTCTCACCTGATTGTGAGGCCACACATGCACACACACAAACAGCTGCATTAATCAAGGTATCCGATGTAGAATAACAGAGCTGGAGACCCGTCTGTCTGTCTTTCTTCCATCTGACTTTCTGTCTGTCTTTCTTTTCATCTTTCTGTCTGTCTTTCTGTCTTTCTCTCCGTCTTTCCTCTCTTTTTTTCTTTCTCTTTCTGTGCTCCTTATTTCCATCTTTCTGTCTGCATGTCTGTCTCGCAGACTTTATCTCTGTTTTTCTTTCTCTCTTTCCATCTTTCTGTATTTTTTTGTCTTTATCTCCGTCTTTCCTTTTTTCTTGTTCTTTATCTTTCTGTCTTCCTTTATTTTCATCTTTCTGTCTTTATTTCCTTTATTTTGTCCGTCTTTCTTTCCACCTTCCCTATTTGTTTCTGTCTATCTTCTCTTTTCTGTCTTTCTCTGACTTTACATCTGTTTGTCTTTCCGTCTTTCCGTCTTTCTTTCTGTGTCTCGGTTTCGTTTTCTTTCTGTCTGTCTGTCCTTTTTTAGTCTTTCCTATCTTACATTTTTTCTTTCTTTGTCTTTCTTTCTTATGTTGAGCTGTTCATGCCAATACTCAAAGTTCATAGCAGTTATATTATATTCATATCAGTATATTTCAATGCTAGTATGTTACAGAATATGTTTGAAGTTATCTGTTTTTTGAGTTTCAATGAATGGAAATCTTATTAAAACAGCATACAATAATATTTTGAAGATTTTGTTTTCATACTAGCATGAAAACTTCAGCAACTTTTAAAAAGCATCAGAATGACATTTAAAAACACAACAAAACCTGTTGATAAAATCAACTTAGGTAAAAAAAAGAAAATGATTTATTGAAATTAGACAGAACAAACAAGAGATACAGTACATACACTGTGTTCATAAAAAACATAATATAATATTTACATACATCTATTTTTCCTGCATAAAATAAACGGCCGTTGCCCCACTTTACCCTCTTTCTCTCCCCCCTCTCTCCTTTGTCTCACTTGCGTCCTATCAGTGAAAGTCCATCCCTCCGTCGTCCCTGGAGACGAACACGGTGAATGAGCCGAGCGGAGAAAAGGGATGAGAGGAGGAACGGTGACGGACAAGAGACGCTGTGTCATTCCTCCTCATCAGAGTGTTTGTGTGTTTCACTTTGTTGTGTGACTGTGTGTGTGTGTGTGTGTGTGTGTGTGTGTGTGTGCAGGTATGTCATTTTAACTGTGTGTGTGTGTGTGTGTGTGTGTGTGAGGTATGTCATTTTAACTGTGTGTGTGTGTGTGTGTGGTATGTCATTTTAACTGTGTGTGTGTGTGTGTGTGTGTGTGTGTGTGTGTGTGTGTGTGTGTGTGTGTGTTTTGTGTGTGTGTGTGTGTGTGTGTGTGTGTGTGTGTGTGTGTTTTACACTCCACACATTCCTCCTTACTAACCAGATCCCCCGGTCCAGACCGCCAGAGAGGCCCACCTCGCTGCCTGGCGTGTCCCAGGAGAGGTGCTCTGACCGGGGCAAAGGGAGAGGGTAACAGTGGGGGGGGGGGTCTGGGTCAGCGTGGAGCTTCCCACTACTGTAGGAGAGGAAGGTGAAGGGGAGGACAGGGTGGTGACGGAGACGAGAAAGAGGGGTGGCAGTTTGAATTAATTATTGGGTGCCATAATGACATTTTTTACATTTCTTTTCTCTTATTCTTCCCAATTTCTTATCTATTCTGTGTCAAAATCTAAAATATTAAGATGTTAGAATCTTTATTTATTACTTTTCAAAATGCCAATTTAAAGACGAGTCAAGCGTAGAATTGTAACATTTCGAAATTTGTATCTTTGACCCAACATGGATCAAAATCCATGCAGCAGACCTAGATACACAACTTTCTTTATTCCACCCATTCCTCCTCCTTGCCAAAACTTTGCACCTATATTACCCATAATGCAACTCTGACACCGGCAGCTCCGTCATATTTTAGGATGTGTTATGATGATAGTGGCTAATGTAGCCTGAAGCATCTAGCCTGCAGCAGAGAAGCAACTTTTATTCGACAGCTCCAACTTGCGTTGACTCGGTGACATCCCTGCTAAGCTAACGAAAACACAACATTTCTTATACAAATGAATTTTTTTTTTGCCTTTTTTTACTTAATTTTTCATGTAAAATCCCAATTTTTTTTTAACTTAACCTTGTAAACATTTATCTTTTCAATCTGATCCTCTAGAGCCAAGATCACAAAAATACCAAATATTTGTGACTGAATTAAAGGTAAATTTGTAAACAAAAAATTATGCACAAAAAGTCTTATAAAGATATTCAAACAGGACAGGGTGGTGACGGAGACGAGAAAGAGGGGTGGCAGTTTGAATTAATTATTGGGTGCCATAATGACATTAATTAATAACAATGTCTATCAAGTAATCCTTTGTTTCAGTTGGCAGTTTGAGAAACATCCGAGGCACTCTGAATGCAACTTATACCTGGATGAATCACTGTGGACATTCATGATTCAATACGTTTTTAACTTGCAATTAAAAAAGTATTGTGACTTTTTTTCAAGGACTTCCTTCAGATGTAAGCACCTGATTTTGTACTTCAACTCAGAGTTTCTTGACCCAGTGCAGCACTCCCTCTTTTTTTTTAATTTCATTTGATTATACACTTATAAAAACACAGTTATGAATATTAGAATATAAGAATGGAGTTGGTTGCATAAAGTTACACTTCACTTCACAAACTAGAGATGTAAACTGGCAGAATCTCATTTTTTTTCTTATTTTAGTATTTGATGTTTATTGGGGTGTAGTTTGCATTCTGATCTTAAAATAAAACAAAACAAGATAAAGCTTTATTGATCCCTTTGTGTGAGGTCATTCAAGAAGGGCAAGTATGATCTAATATGATCTAATATATGAAGTAACATGTGAATCAATATTTAAAAAATGAACAAAATAGTCAAGAAATCACTTAAATATAATAATTAAATAATGTTTATTAATAGATGAATGGAATTATAATAAACTCATGATAAATCTTTCATTAATTTATAAACAAATAAAAACACAAGTGAGAAATTAGTACAAGTAAAAGATGTAAAGGCTGCAAACCACAAATAATGAAACATGAAGACAAAAACAAATCGGGATCCCGAGTTGAAGCTCAGAAAAATGAATGAAGTGAAAAAAGCAAAGCCGAAGCCAGAAAAGCGTTTGGAAAACGGACAGCAGAGTAAATGAAAATTGGAAATCATTTGAGGGGGGGGAGGAAAATTCACACATCTTCAGATTCATCCGTGCACGCTCGGGGATGAGCACAGCACAGCGTATTCCAACATTTATAGATATATATTTACTACATCTTCTTTTCTCCTTTTATCGTTCTTCTTCTCTCACTCTTGTCCGTGTTGCATCAGGCGAGCCAACCTTCCTCTGAACCCTGAGCGGTCTGTTTCCCATACGCACAGCGCTACCTGAGGGACGACCCTGTGTGTGTGTGTGTGTGTGTGTGTGTGTGTGTGTGTGTGTGTGTGTGTGTGTGTGTGTGTGTGTGTGTGTGTGTGTCGACGCCATGCCAAGAGAGCCGGACTGACCTCGTCTTGTGAAACTGTGAATGAATGGATTTGCGGAAAACAGACAAGAAGGAGAGGGGATGATGGGCGTCAGGGGTCTGAGAAACCCTTCTGTCTCCGACACTAACACACACACACACATACACACACACACACACACACACACTGGGTCTCCGGCCTCAATTGAGCATCAAGAGATAAACCTGCTCTTTCCCTTATCTTGGGGGGGAAAAAAGAAAGAAGAGCAAAAAGAAGAAGGGATTCTCTTACACCGAGGAGACAGTTTTTATCTCCTAACCGCCCCTCTTTAAGCCCCCCTCTCTCTCTCCTATGTCCTCTCCTATCTCTCTCTATCTCCCCCTCTTTCTCCCAGCGTTGTTCTTGGCCTCTCTGGTTACTGTTAAAAGGCCGAAAAGAAAGGACGGAGGGGAAAGGGAGGGAAGGGAACCATGAAGGAGGACAAAGAGACCACTTAAATTGCCCCAAAAGGCGGCTCTGTGTGTAAGCGTGTTTACCTTTTCCCCTTCTCCTCTTCCTCTTTTCTCTTTTGTTTCCCCCTCCCATCATGCTCCTCTGTCTCTCACAACACTCTTCATCAGACCATCTTCCTCTTCTCATGGCCTTTCTTGTCGCCTCCGGTCTTTGTGCTTGTTGATTTCCTCCTTAAATCTTCCAAACAATTCAAAAAACAGCAGAACGTCTTTTTTTCTCATCTGTTTTAAAAGTGTTTGCAGTTTAGATTTAGGTGATTACTCTTTACCTCAACCTAACTTGTAAAGCCAACCCAGTATTGCCAATAATGCACAATATTCACTATTGAACTGAAGACAACATGTCCAGGTGATGGGATGGTCCTTGAACAAGGTCTAATTTGTAGATTTATATATTTGTAGAAAACGTTAAAGCTGCATTAAGAGTTTTTTCTCTGCATCTTTATATCAATGTAGAAGGCAGTCACACTATATGAAATGTAATGGGGTTTCAGCTAACTCCAGTGAAAACCCATCCGCGTCACTTGTGAACGCTCAAAACATCGGACGTAGTATCAAGAGCGAGAAAGTTCACATAGGGCAGGAAGGACGGGAGGTTTGTGGGTCGGACAAACAAAGGACTTTTACTCAGGGGACCAGCGTTCCTGTCCTGTGTGAAATCAAATGTTGAGTCATTTTTGCTGACGTTATGTGACGATTTAACACTGAGTCACAGAACGTTCATTTCATTGCTTAAGTCACGTAAGGTGTACTTGCCTTAACCTAACTGCAACTTTCTCCAATTTTCACTCTTCTTTGAGCTCGGTTTTGGTCTCCACCAACCTCTGAGAAAACATAACTGGCTCTATCATTAGCTGCTGAATGCTCAGCTTTGTTGATCAGCTAGTCTGTTACTTTCTCTACCGTCTGTTTGATGCTGCAGGTAGTGAAATCCATGAGTTTTACGATGCTAAAATACTTCCATGTGGCGTGAGACTGAATTATGGTTACTATGGTTACCTGCGCCTTCACATTGGTTGTGTGGTCATCTGGGAGGTTTTACCAAAACTCTGCTTACTTTGTCATGTACAACTTTAACACAAATATACCACAAACACATAATCATATTGTTCTGCGGTCGGGAGGCATGTTAATGTGTTTTAGGCTGGGACAAATTATTAGTTACATTGGTCAAAATGTCGTAGGACCGGCTTCGGGTAATCTCCAGCCACACCTCATCGCTAAAAGTTGAACCGTCCCCAACATTTAGTTTGGCCTCAACTTGCCATGGAGCAAGTTCAACCTAGCCAATTGCCGGAAATGCCTTTTTATGGGTTAGCAGTCAATGACGGTATGAAAATGTCAATGCAATAATTTATTTTAAGAAATGTGCTTTTTGAGCACACGGTCATGAATGAGCACCAAAATACTTGTAGGCTGATGGGTTCAGCAGTACGGGAGATTAGCCATGGACAGACAAAAGGACGCATGCACACAAAGCTGAACATGATCCCCACCAGAGATTAAAACTAGTTTTGTAGTGGAGAATAGCGCTCAGCTTGCCAAACTTGGTTGTCTTTCGACCAATCAGGTTGCAGAGCTGATGTTAAACTGAACAATAGTGGTTGTTACATGTTTATAGCTTCTTATGGTTGTTAAATGTGGACCTCACTGTTAATCCGCTTTACGTGGTGAAACGCTCAGGCGTCCGTGCTGCTCCGTTACAGTATGTGTGTGTGTCTGTCTGCGAATACGTTTATATTTCAGGCATTAAGCATTCACATTTTCATGCAGACTTAAAGAGCAAATGTGTGTTTGTGAGTGTGTTTAAGTCCATTCATGTGCGTTTTTGGTATGTGTGTGTGAGTGCAAAATGTCCCCTACCATGTACAGTAAAGGCAGCTCCCAGAGCCCACTAATGATCCCCTCAAGGCTTAATGGTGCCAGTTAACACGAACACATGTCTGAGGTCACACACACTCACACACACACTCACACACACACACACACACACACACACACTGCACACCCTCGGGGGTACCGGAACACCAAATCCTGCTAATACACATTCCAACATACAGCAACATTCAAAACAGGTCAAAGGTCACAGCCGTTGGCACCTTGTATATGGTTTAACAGCCACACACACACCAGCACACGCTTTCTTAATCTCTCTCTTCTATATATTTCCACCTCTCGGCTCTTTCATTTCCTTTATTTTCCTCCACCGTTCTGTCTCTCCCAGTATCGACACACACACACACACACACACACACACACACACACACACACACACACACACACACACACACACACACACATACCTGTAAGGTCTTTTTTAATAGCAGCGTGTGTTGTCAGTAGTGTGTCCAGGCCAGTGTTTTACAGTTCTGTTCCCATGGCTTTACCGTCACAGAGCAGGCCCGCGGGCCAAATCCAGCGGCTGCTGCCGCCGCCACGCCGCCGTGCAATGCCATGGAAAATCACTCTGTCGCTTCCTCTGAGCTGGAGAAAACAAGGAGCTGGTCGCAGCAGCAGCTCGAGACGAGGTTAAAGGATCATACCTGTTTTTGTTTTTTTTTAAATTTACTTACATTCATCTCTCCTGCTGGTTTAGATTCTCTAGTTAAGACGTACTCTTTCACGTCGCCCAGAAGCTGTTAGCTACTGTTGACCCACTGACCTGCCACCAAGAGGAAGAAACTTTTGGTGATTTGATAGTTGAAATGTTGTCATTCTAGATACGTTAAGTCTCGAGGGACAGGGCGATTTGGGGCGAAAGATAAGAAAACCCCCTGAGTGTTGTCCAGGATTCTTCTTGTGAGACCTTCACTCTCCACATTTTTTTGCCTTGGTGGTCTGTTTTATTTTGGGCCAGGGATGTTAAATGTAAACCGTCTTAGTTTTAGCATGCTGAGATTTACTAGCAATAAACAAATAGTTCAGTTTATGTGAGTCATTAGTTTTGTAGGTTTTTGGCTGTAAATGTCGAGGTGATGATGGTGATGCAACTTAAAATCAAAGTACCTACTCTCCATTTTATTAATTATAGATCCATGGTTTCATAGATGCCAAATGCATATTTGGCATGCGGTCAAATTACTACTACTTTATAATTACGCTGGTATTCATAGCATAGCATTTTTAGCGCACATACCATAGACCATTATATTACACTTTCCAGTAGCCATGACATCACCAGCTGCTACAATTTGTCTGCTATGAATCTTAAAATTCTAACTTTGAAATTTCCAACCATCAACTGAAGGAAACTGCTTCCTAACCTAGAATAGAATTACAGCAGACACATTAATGTGTATCTGATATAAACTGCTGTGATCCACTGATTTAAAACCACATTAAATGTTACTGTATCCCTCATAATCTTTCCCACAATGGAGAGGTCAGAGGTGTGATTCCTGCATCCTCCTCCATCATTCAGGTGCCCATGACCAAGTTTCCGAACCCCTACAATTCCCCTGTTAGTGTCTCTGGATGAGACGGTGAAATGGAAAAGAATCTGTCGAATCTCTATATGTCTCCAGCAGATGTGGCGGCTCTGGTTTTCTTTGAATCTTATATCAAAACCCTGGAAGCTGCCACAAACGATGGCCCCCAGACCTCGCGTGAGACATAAAAACTCTAAACGACAATGTCACTGGCTCCATTTAAAAAGAATGTATCGCTCTTTTGTAACATCATTTTTAATATTTTTTCATTTTTCTTACAGATACTACAGATATTAACCCTATTAGTTTCACAGATGTCGGCTGTTTCAGGGAAAAAAAACTTTAATATCAAACCCTTTGGATCTTGGATCAAGCGCTGCAGGTCTATCGCTGTGCGCTGTTAAATGATCAATAAAAGTATTATTAGGATCATTTCAGGCCGCCTTTCCAACACTGTGATCTCGATTTCATGGAGAAAATGAAAAATATCAAAGGCTGCCGTCCTTAAGATTGAAAGGTGGTTCTATGGACTGAACTGTATTTTCTTGGTGGTTCATGATCACGGGGGAATTTATTTTCCTGTCGCTCTAAATCTGTAAATCTACTCTACAGACCGGTCCGGTTTTGATGATCCATGACCCTCATATTACTGTGTATTAATCCCTAAAACATAATTGAGGAGTCCTGTACACAAAACTCAATGTTTCTTCTTTTCATAGTTTCCATGTTACCATATTATTTTGGGAAAAAAGAGCACTTGAAGTCTATAAAGAACTGGATTATAATATTTACATATTGAAATCAAACAGTCATACAAACAACAGTCAGAGCTACGCTAAATTAAGAGTGTGGCCATTTAATGTCCTTTGATGGAAATCTGCATTTTTCCAGTGCTGATTTGCGGTGTTTCCTAATTATCCGGATGCTACTATGTGTTGGTTTCAGTTGGATAAGTCTCATGTGTAATGATCTCTGCTTCAGAGGTTTGGTGACTTTTACAGGCTGCTCTCGTTATACTTTACCCGAAATGCACAACAGTGAGGTGTCGAAACCTGTTTTTTCTCTTTCTCAAATGTTCTCTGCTGTTCTTGTCGGGATGTTTGTCATGTGATACTTTGTCTACACCTGCTGTGGAAGTAAGTCCTTGAATTTCACTTGGCAAAAACTAATTTTGTTGTTGGACGGGCAGCGATCGGGTGCTTCTGTTTTTAAATGGCTGAGGGTTGAGAGGCGAAGTAGTTTTATTTTAAAAGCTATGCAATTTATTTTTTATATCCCTACATATGGGCAACAGCCGTGACTGGAGGCATATTATTTGGAATGCCTGGAGGGAATTTCTTGAAATTTGGCACTGACATCCACTAGAACCATAAACCAATAAGAATATGGTGGTAAAAGGTCACTGTGACCACACAAAACATGTTTTTAGTCATAATTCAAGATTTCTTTTTTTGAGGGGTTGGAATACTAGAAAGACGCTTTAGAAATGCAAATCCAAGTCCATATGCTAATTATTACAAAATTACACAAATTCCCTAATGCAGTGCTGCAGGGTTTAGGTATTTTTGTAGGCAAACCCCAAAAGTTTGCATTGTAGTAATTCCCTCAACAAAAAGCCAATAGCATTTAACCATTGGATCACTGCAGAAAATAAGCTCTGTGGCAAACAGAAGTCTATGATACTTGATATGATAGATTTTGTTCAGCAGGATAGTCAAAGAACACCACTTTTATGATTTTGGAAGTGTGAATGCAGTCGCCAAAAGTAAAAAGCTAACGTTAGCCTATAAACGAACTACACCACGGTCACATGAGTGCGAGTATCAACGACGAGGCTGTGAAGGTGGACTAGTCGTAGTGATGACGTTAATGGTCCTATTTTGCCACTTTTTAGCAACCCCCTTTTTAGGATACGTAAAAATATTCAAATTTCACAAGAGGGGGTTTATACTGTCATATTTTATATCGTTGAACAAAATGTTAAAATCTCTTAAGATTGTTTGAACCACAGACCTTATTTCTAATTCTAGTTTTCCATTACCAATGGTGCAATTGACTATTTGGAATGTGAGGCAGATTGTTTTTGCAATTTAACTCTTTTGGTGGAGACCAAACCAGAGCTAAAAGTACAGTGAATGGTACACTTTTATTCATCAAGTAGCCCTAAACACAACTCCCAAAAAATAAAATGCTAATGTTGCTTTACACTTGCTTGTGTAAATACGCAACTAATGTTGAGGTTGCTTGAATTACAAATTGGAGTCACTGGTGGTTGATACTTTGTTCCTATGGTCTGAGATACGTTCCAGCCAGAAATCTCTCCATGTGGGTTTGCAGTGTCTGCATACACTTGATCCACAATACTTCTGTGCACATAAAAGATTTCAGACAAAGTTCAGTTCAGTCCAACTCACATGATGTACTTAAGGGCATAAGTGGAAAAATAATAAAGTTTAAGCCTAGGAGGACACTTTGGCTAAAGGTTGTGTAAAACACAAGTGAAGCATGATCTGATATGCTGGCAGTATCAACGGTTGCGTTGGTCGAAATGAAATCATATCTGTACTGTCAGATGATCGCCCAAAAACGTTGAGACTCGTCCAGTATAGACACGGTGTGGGAAGTGACAAATAAATAACTGAATAAAAAACACTCGGATGCAATATGAGCTGAATTTTTATACATGGAACCTGGATTGCACTTCAGTCGATCCATAAAAGTGGTCACAATCTGATAGGAGAGGTTGAGCTTTTGGGGGTTTTTCCGTGCAGACTTCATAAAAACAGTTTTCCTCGTATTGGCAAAAAACAAAAAAGAAGCTGGACTGGAACTGCCTGTCTGAACATTGCGTAAACGTCCTTGAGCAAGAAACCTAAAGCGACTTAAATCCCTACTGCTTCTACAAACATGTCCATCTCTGGTTTACCTGTATGTCGCAGTCAAATTTAGTTTTTTTGCTTTTCAAAAATAACACAGGCTTGATGAATTATAAAGGCTGCTTGTGAATATTTAAAGGCCACTTGACCCTGATTTACTCTCCTCTCCTCGTAGTCCACTGTATTTTCAACACAGAGTTGGTGGTCCACTCCTCATCCGTGATTTATATGCAACTCAAAAGCCAGAGTGAAAACAACCAGTATGATATAGATTTCACGCTAACAGAGAAATACGAGGCTAAAGGAATTGGCGAAATAAACTCTTGGCGTCTCGAACGGCGTCCCAAAACATGATAAACACCAACCGTGCGTCGCCGTGTCCCTGACTGATTTTTACAGCATTGTGGCGCTTCAGATTGCCCTCGAAATAACCCAGAAAATCAAATGTAGTCCGGTGTGGCGTCCACAAGTGAAACCTAAGTCCAGTTTTAGTAGCCGAGGTATTTCTTCTCTTAATGGGGCTGTCAGAGGGAATTACTTTTTCCCCTCTGAATAACCCTGGTGTTGAATGGTTTTACCATCAACACGGCAACACTGGGTATGTATATATGTGTGTCTATAAGATAGAGAAAGAAAGAAAGTGGAAAGAGTCCACGTGGATATAACTACAGAGAAACTGATAGAGACAGAGAAAGAGATACATGGGCGAATGAGAGACCTAGAGACAGCCAAGAAGGTGTGTGTGTGTGGTTTTGTCATTAGTGTTGAAGGGTTATTATGGGTTCCCAGACTGACTGGCCACTGCACTAACAATGTGCTAATGCATGTCTGTCTTTTATTTCTTTCTATTTATCTCTAATTCAGTCACTTTCAAAACATTTGCAACAACAACTATGTTAAAAATACAGAACAAAAGTTATTTTAAAGGTGATGGAAACACCTAAAACCAACAACTTATTGATCAACAAGTATTGTCTGTGGTATCGAAGTCTGAAAAAATCTTCTTCCTCCATTACATGTGACATGTTCCTTCATTACCATGAAACACACACTGTAGTTTATTTAGACTCAATCCCACACACATATTGTCTTTCTGCCACAAATACTCATTAGAGAACCAAATCTGTATTAATCCACCGCTTAAAATAGTCCCCCGGCTGTTTGAGTAACGTTTGATGAAAACTATATTGACCGGCTGTTTTGGAAAGTTGAGCCTGACCAATTCTTGATTTTTTTAAGCCCTTACAGTTATTAATATTTAATAGTTAAATATCTGATAATTGGTCTTAGGCATAACATAAACAAGATAAGTCCTGTACTAGCTGAACATTTGACAGTTATAAAATGAAACACATGTCAATACTCTAAATAAAGTATGTAATGGCAACGTAGTTTTAGAATCACCTTAAATCTTTGTTTCTGTTTTGCAATTTACTGTCACTTTCCTGCCAACAAACAACTGTATTGATACCTTTTGTGATAAGCTGATATAAGCTAATAATATTTCAAAAATAAATGTATACAATTCTTAAGTTTTTCATAATTACTCAATGTGTAAGTGTCCCCCCTCAAATAGCCTACGGCCTATAGTTTATTGTATTTAATAAATCGATCATATGTCATATTTGTAAAATCTTAACCTGGAAAGGAAATAAAACTGTCGGAACATGTGGTGGATTAATGTACAAAAGCATGACATTGCAATAATAATAACTGTGTGCAATAAATGTTCTTAGTTTCTTTCCACAATCGTCTAAAATGGAGCCTCATCTCCTTCTCACACTCCAGCTTATTTCACTTTGCATCATCTGTTCCTCTCAGTTTCTGAGTTTTCTATCTTTTTTCTCAGACTTCTGAAAATCAAATCTCCCTCTCTCTCATTCTGTCTCGGGGTGTCTCTATCGTCTCTGCGAAACAGATTGTAAAAGGGCTACTGGCTTTCTGTTAAAAGGGAATCGCCGTCTGGAAAGAAACGTTTGGGAGATCAAGAAAAGAAGGATGGGAGTATTTGAGGAGAGTCACATGGACAGGTCGATGACAGACCGGCCTGAATTATGAAAGGGAAGATGAAGGTATAAATAAGTGGATGAAAGAATGAAGCAAAAAAGAGGGTAAGAAAGGTGAAAACCCTTTTGAACATGTTTTTTTGGAGAACTCTTCTGAGGATCCCATCAGCCAGTTATTCATGCTGATGTGAATTTTATAGGCCTTTCTGAGGTTAGTTCATAGGCCGGGAAAAATGATGATCTGGGCCAATCTGGGGTTTTATATAAGGGGGGGGAGAACAGAATATATGTGTGTTTTAGGGGAAAGGGGAGATGGGGGTCAGGGAGAGGTTCATATTCTCATAAGTTGGACCTTTTTTTTCGGTGTCGGCGTATCCCAGAAACTGGAGAGGGTTAGTGGCAGAGTTCGAGACGATGTTTTGGTGAAACCCCTTTCTAATGGAGGGACAAGAGTTTGGTCCACTAAAGAACCGATCTGAGACCAAAGTCGGCCAGGCATGAACCCTGCAGAGTACACCCACAATGCAGTGGGAGAAACTGCGTGTTCACACCGGGATCAATGAAGCTGATGGTTCGTCACTTTGGTGGGTTGTAGAAGGAGGTTGTGGGTTTTGGAGTTTGGTTTCTTGCTGAAAAAGTTTTGATTTGTATTAAAAAATGAAAATATCAAGACATTAACTCACAATTAGTCATTTCAAAAAGGTTTTGCTCCTGCATTGATTCTCAATTTGTAACTTATTGTTTTAGATTTTTTAAGACAAAAGGGGGAAACATCCTTTATTTCATTGTTATAAAATGTATTAATTACTCAAAATGTGATGTTTTTGAAGATGTGTTTATCACTATAAGAAATTAATAAATTTATCTTTCACTCAGATACTGCAAAAACACATTGAGGAACAAATACAACTGAAGTATTCATGTGGAAGATTCAGGTCTTGGTGTACAACATCATTGTCATGTTGTTAAAGAAACTTTTTGGAAAATGAAAATCAATGCCAGTCTTATTTCTGTAAGGTGATTATACACGAAAGAAAACATGCTTATTGTTATTATTTTCCATTTCTGCCAATACATCCCACTAAATTCCACACACTGTTCCTTTTAGCGAGGTGTTAAATATTTCTAGTGTTTCGTTGGGCTGCTCGCAGGTGTGAAATATGTTTATGAATCAAAACGATAAAACGGTCTGCATTCCCTGGATACATTTTTTAAATCCCTTTCTTCTTTGGTAGGGATGTTGGATGGCTGCTTTAACCACCCTTAGTTGTATCGTTGAAGCTATTAAAGGGGACAATTAAGGGAAAGTTAAGTAGAGCCAGATCTAAAGTTTAAAGGTTAAGAGTTTTTAAAAAAAAAATGTATTTCCCGATGACTAAACAAGATCCCTTACAGGATGTCCAAAAAGTTCCTCTCTGAGACTTTGGCAGCAGCCCGGTGTTCACATTTGTTAGCAATGCTAGTCTGAGCCAACGGGGGAACAAAACCAATTCCCTCAGAATTACATGCAAGCCGCTCCATAAGCTGTAGTAAGAGTTTAAGAGTGGGACTAAGTAAGAGAGCAGTTTGGACGGATTCGTGTTTCATTTCAACAGAAATGGTATGTTCCCATGATAGTTGTCGGGGGGCTTCTGCCAGGTTCTCAAAGAACTACGACGCAGAGATGAAAAACCCTTTTTTGGATAACTTAAAAGTGTGCGTCATCGGTGGTTTAGGGAAAGCTTCCTAAAGTTCTGACCTCTTCCGTTTAAACTTCGTGGGAAAACAGCCTGAGAATGGGCTCTGGGAGAAACGGAGAAGTTACATTTTAGGTTAAAAGTGTGATCGTGGTGATAAAAATTTAATCTGAAGATCACAAAGGAAAAGATGCACATAAGCGAGCCTCACTTCTGAACCTATTCCAGGATTTTATCTCTGAAACATCTTGAAATTGAACTGGTCGGGCGCGGCTGCTGATTTACAGCATAACAACACATGAGTCAACTTCATGCATGTCTAAAGCACATAGCTGTTTTATTTCACGTATCTCCTGAATCAAACACTTACTCGGAAATACAAGTGATGACAAAGAAACATTAATGATTATTATCCCCAAAAGGGACCCAGACTTGGACTGGAAATATTACAGCTGCATTCTCTACTGTATGACGGTAAAGTTGATTCATTTCATGTTTCCAATTAATTGAATCATTTGTCAAGCAAAAATGACTGGTTCTATTTAGTATTAGTTGCTGTTCTGTTTGTTGTATCATTGTAAATCAAAAACAGTTGGGTTTTGGACTGTTGGTTAGACAAAATGAGCAATTTGCACCCTGGGTTCTGAAAATATATTTTAAAAAAAATATATATAGATAAATTAATCAAAATTCATCAAATTCAAGTGTTTCATCATTTAATTTTATTGTATTTATTTTTGAATAGGAATATTTTTGTCTTTCCATTCTCATTATGTTTATATTTACACTGATGCTTTTTCTAGTCTTGTACTTACCAAGAGTTTTCAAGTTAATGTGTCTTTGTAATGTGTTGACCGATACCTGTGCACTTCAAATCCTTTTAAACACTTCGGTTGCATACTTTTTTAAAATCCATGGTAGAAATAAGAACTGCCAGATCTTCTTGTGTTTGTTTTAAACAGCCTTAATATGTACGGAAAAACACCTCGCTTCATTTATGTTATACATTATGGATTCAAAAGCAAATAAACCAAATAGGCATTTAATTCCAGGGCAATACATTTAATTTCTAATGTGTTACAAGTGACCGTAAGAAAATATTCTATAACGTTTATTTTGATTACTATTATGAATAAATACTGATGCAGTTGGTGCAAACTGTCAAAAATGAAAAAGGATTCAGGAAAGTAAGAGAGCAGACACAGATGGAAGCTATAGCACCGAGTCAAACCAAAGTATATTTCAGATCCCCAACATATCCTTCCCCCCAAAACGTCCTGTCTGGCTTCAAATGAACCGTATTGAGTCCCAAAACCACCTACTGGGAGCACCAGAGCCAGCCGGATCTTGTTCTGAGCGTGTTTAGCTTCAGTTAACGCGGTTGGACAAAACGTCTCCAGCGACAGATCTCTTGTTTAGTGTCCCACAAACAGCCAAATAAACAACGTGGCGAAGGGGAAATAAACCGCCGTCTGTCCTCCTGCTCGTTCCGTCGGAGAGACGAAAGGGAAACGGTGTCGGCGTCTGGTTTGTTGTGTCTCGCTTGTTTGACCCAACATGAAAAGAAGTCGACTTTGGTTTTTGTATTTACGCTTTGAATTGGGTTTTTGAGGGCTGGAACTCGCCCTACCTGTCAAAGGCCGTGTAAACCTTCAGATGAATTGAGGTTTAAGTACGACAGCAGCGGCAGGAATATGACATTTGTGTTTGGGGTACACTCACAGATGCAGAGATACAACTTAAATCAAGTCTGTTACAGGATACAGAGGGATATAACTTTATTATATATGTAAGCATCCTGCAATGGGAAAGAAAGTAGAACATTATGAGAAATGTATACAGAACATATTGTGGCATTTTATGATTGTTGGAAATAGTAGTCAGACTCAACAATTTATGAAAATGACATCTGATTGAGATTAAACTCCAGGACGCCATAACTTCCATTTCACTGGGACTAACTCTTTCTCTTTCTTTCTCTCACGTAGACACAGCATCATCATCTGCGAGTGTGTTTCATTCAGGCAGCCGTATAATTACAGTCTATTTCCTGACCCACCTGTTTTCATACAGGAGGTAACAGCAGGCGGACCGGATGACACCACTAATTTCCATCTAGAGGCCTTTCACTAATTTCCATCTAGAGGCCTTGTGTGTGTGTGTGTGTGTGTGTGTGTATGTGTGTGTGCAGTAGAAGGTCTAAGCAGAAACTACAAATTGCCCAAATTAGCTGGAGTTCAGAAAACGGTTACCATCACACATCCTTCTCCCTACAGGGGGTGTGAGTCTCTTTTTCCTGAGTCATGCTGAGGTTTTCTTTATTTCCCCTAACCTGCTCTTTCCTCAACATAACCTGTAATTTCGGCTCCCTTCTTCATTCCCACACTGACATAATATTTTAAAGAAGGTTAAAAACAGCCTTGTCTGCTAAAAAATGACCTTCCCAAACAACAAAATGACAATAACTTTTTGCCGAAAACATATTTTCAATATCTGCGGAAGTGCATATAGGGAAGATGTAGGAGCGGATGGATCAGTCGAACAAAGAGCGGACTTTCACCCAGGAGACCGCTGTTTGTGTCCCGTATTAAAACAAATGACACCATTGAATCATTTTAACATTGCATGGACGTAACTTAAATGATGTAACAAATATTCTCATTATAAGTCAAACCAGGATCTTTTACTAAACCTTACCAAGTTTTTTTGTTTCAATTTTTTCCCCTCTCAATTCTTAACTATTTAAAACTGCAAACTCCTCAAAATTAAACTGAGAATTTACTTTCGTTTTATGGGAATGTAAAATTTAGGAGACAGGGTTCGGTACAGCTCTAATTGTTCGGTACGACTCTAAACACCAAGAATTTTGGACGTTAAAACCCGTAAAGCTTTACCATTTATCCATACCATAATTTCAATAATAAAAACTCCAATACCAAAGTAATGCCCCAATCTTCCTCAGCACCACTTTAGTTTCGTCCCTCTCTCATTTTTCCCAGGCTTTTTTCCTCCCTTCTCCTTAATATTTTGCTCCTTCGCCTCGATACCACCTTGATTCCTTCCTTCTCTTTATTTCTCGACCACTTTAACATCCACTGTTTTCACTTTCGACAGATCTACGTTTATGTCATTCCACCTCGATGGCGCCTAAATAGCTTTTGCATCTCACCAAGGTTGTTTTAATTGAACTCCAAACCTCCTAAATACCATGTTCATTTCTTCCCCTTCTCCCTTGCGCCATCATTTTATTCCTCCATTGCTCTCTCACTTCATACTATACCATCGTCTTTTTCCCCTAAGTACAACGCTGTCTTCCTCGGCCCACCTTAAATATAACAAGTTTTAGGTCTTAAACCCCAACACAGAGGTCAATATCGGCCGGTTTCAATGGTATGAAACATGCACACACTCACGCAAAGTCATCGGAGTCAACATGCCTTTACAGGCGTGTTTCCATCTGTTGAAATTCCATGGAAACTCATAGCCAAAATGTGTCAAACGGATGTGAGATCACCACACACTAGCCTTGGCTAGCTTGAACACATTGTAGCATCCTTTTCCGTCTGTAAAATAAATATTACTATTTCACACTGTAGATATTCCCCCAGTTTCAACATGAGTATTGGGAAAGAGGGGAAGGGAGAGGGAGACATCTGCCCGGCAGATTTCTACTGTTTCTTTTTCCCGTCTTTCATCCTTCCTCTCGTCCTGTCCTCTGTTCATCTGAGGAACATCAAGAGTTGGTTCATGGAAATGTCAGCGAGAGAGAGAGAGAGAGAGAGAAACTCCCAACATTGAGAAACAGAAGAACTGATGTGTGCCATTGATTTACTCATTTGATTTATTGGGATTGCAGTCATATTTAACACACAGCCTTCTTAGTAGCTGGAAGCGAATGTCATGATTCTGACTCTACTGTGAAGTACTTTGTCCTTATAAAGATCACTGCTCCCGTCTGTCATAGAATTAAATAGGAATATTAACTTGACTAACTGTCATCTAGATATGTTGCATTATGTATTTACCCCATATAGTGACGCGTTCACATCACATGTATGTTCTCTGGTGGTCAAAATGTGTCTTTACTAAGTTCAGTTGCATTTTTTTGCTCTGTGTGGTTGTGCTAATGATGCATGTCCACACACAACATTTCACTTAGCTTGCTTGGCTTCATGTTGCATTGCTATGGTATTTAATTGTGTTAACATAATCGGTTAAACTTTGTTTATAATATGGCTTGTAAGAATTCTTGATTCTGATTGGCTAGAAGTTGTGGATTAACTTTTAGTACGACGGACAGTTTTTAACCAGAAACATGTGACGTTACGTGTTTGTTTAAAGATCTAAATAAATTCTCCAGTGAGGCTTAAGAATAAATAGCTGCTCAGTTAGGACCATGGGACCATAGGAATATCTATTAGACATACGCAGCCTTAAGAAGAGATGAACTTATGAGTATCTCTTTATACTTGAGGTTTGACTTCAAGTCTATCTCAAAGACTTGAGACTGTACTTTGACTCCAACTTAAAGACTTGACTTGTAATCTATTTAAAAAACTTGAGACTTGTCTTGGTCTCCAACTCAAAGTCTTGTCTTGGTCTCCAGCTCAAAGATTGAGAGTTGACTTTGACTTTAGCTTAAAAACTTGAAACTTGACTTGAACTTGACTTTTTTTTTTTTATGACTTTTGAGCATCTCAGCATTTACGTTTTTCAATTAAAATGATTTAGCGATATAATAATCTATTTTTTATAATATTTTAATGACAAATAATATAACTAAGTGTAACACATACCGGAAATATTGGGAGACTTATGGATGTAGTAAAAGTAAAGGTGTACAGCGAAGATTAAAAACTGAAAGTAAAAATAGTTGTTCCACATTGGGTCTGTGTTCTACTAAACATCTGGATGTGCTGGTGGCTCAGCTGGTTGAAGAGTTTTTGCATCCACTGGTTTGAATCCCAACCCCTGTCTCTCTCTATTGTCATTTAAAAGCAACATTTTCTCCCAAATGTAGGCCTAACCACTGGGCATGAACAGCGTCCAGAGAGACAAACATCCTCCTCACAGCAGGTAACGGTAATTATCTGGGCTGGAGTCTGGTTGGAGTTTGTGGTCGTATCGTGGTTTTGTTTCAGCTCAGCTTTTGTTTGTATATATGCACACAGCGAGGAAAAAACAAATATTCATGCATATTGATGAATACGATCCAGCTGCTGTGATCATCCTTCAAAATAAAAGCACCCGGTGGAGCAACTTAGGGAGGGGGATGAACAGAATGCAAAGTTGGAAAGCTTTTACCTGTTTAGATAATCTGAGAAAAGTGTTTATTCAACACAAAAACTGAAGGGTCATTAATGTGAATTTAAGAAAGGATTCGGCGTGAAAAGGCTGTTTGCCATCATTTTCTTGTCCTTTTCATCTTTTTTCTTTCTCTGACAGTAAGTAAGAAAATGTATTCATTCTTTGTTTAATTCTCACAGCTGCACTGATTGAGCCTCATTAGGTAATCAAATGGACCCAAACAACCCCTTAATATCTTTAACAAATAAAGGAGCAACCTCAGGTACTGAGATCCAGTAGTCTCCTGTCAAACTTCGAACACAAAAGAATCACACACACTTCAAAATATGATTTAAAAAATGACGTTTAAATCAAAGCGAGTCCGCGTTTGCCAGCCCATGCTCGAACTCGACCTCTCTGGGGGTGAAATCGGAACATTTGGCTGAACAATAGACAGAATTCCAGCTCTGTTGTCTTGTTGCATTGATGTTTTACTGGTTTACTGGTATGGGGTGGACACACACACACACACACACACACACACACTTACAATTATTTTGATGATTTACTGGCAAGGCCTGGGGTTGGTGTTGTTGGAGAAATATTTGACAGCAAATAAACACGTGTTTCATCTCCAGAGAATGGCCCGCAGCGCCCTGCGTTCTACCGCTGTGAAAGATCGTCTTTGTTCTTAAATTTGCGGAAACATTGTAGCTGCACTTAAGACATTATCCTCATTACGTTTCCACAGAGTGTCTCCCAGAAGCAGTCAGAGAGATACAATTATCTCACGATTATACGTTGACCCCGATCTTACGACCTGATGCAACTTGTTGTGATTGATTTAACTACCGACGGCATATAAAATAGTTAAAACTAGCTCCACGTCAACAACAGAGGTTGTAGAGCGACTTCTGCTTTGGAAACCACAGTTCCCATAATGCTGTGTGAGATATAAAGAGGAAGTTGTGTTGGTGTTGCAAGCGGATTTGGCTTAGGGCTACAACATTTAAATGCGTTCAATAGTTTCATAAATTGGCACCATTGAACGCCAAGTTAGCCATTAATTCGCTCCCCCATTTCGGAATGCACCCATGAATGTACAGATAACTGTCACTGGATTACTTCTGTGCTAAAGAAAACTCAAAAACATGAAGATTCTCAAGCAAATTATATAAAAAAACTCATATAAATGTCATTTTTTGTGACGACGTACCTGCTTATCAGTGTCCAAATCTTAAATGAATGTTTTCATTAGTGTTAGATGAAAGCGCAGTGCATGAATACATTTATTAACAATTAGTTATCAATTGTCAACAATTTACCAGGTTCCCTATAAGAAACCTAAGCTGCATTCCAAATTGCGTACCTTTTTCATTTCTAGTACATACTGCTGTTGCCCTTACAAAGCACGTACTGTTGCATGCAGTATGCATTCATCTGGGACATACTTCCTCATAGCATGGTACTATAAACTTCGAACCGCTTGCCCAAATATCTGCTGGCAAAGGATTGTGGGTCAGAATAGCCAGAAAAGCAGTGCTGGCTGGCATACTGGAAAATTTTCTTTTCCAGTATACAATTTACATTTTTGTCAGATATTTGACCAAATATTTATTGGGACATAATAAATCTTTCATCCAGCAAACTTATCTCATTCCAGATTTTGATTTAAAACAAATTGTATCTTAATAGAATAGAATTTAGAATGACACAGAGACCAACCTGTAACACATTTTATTTCTCATTTATTTCTCATTTCCCAGACTGAATCACG
Source organism: Anoplopoma fimbria (assembly GCF_027596085.1). Classification (NCBI taxonomy): domain Eukaryota; kingdom Metazoa; phylum Chordata; class Actinopteri; order Perciformes; family Anoplopomatidae; genus Anoplopoma; species Anoplopoma fimbria. The sequence continues at coordinate 4,343,671 of NC_072455.1, read as the reverse complement.
GTACGAGGTGACAGGAAGGTGGAACTGCGAAAGAGGGAGAAAAGGGAAGAAAGATGGAGGCTGGGTGAGTGGGAACAGGGTCAATTAGTGAACTTGAACTCCAGGGGTCACCGAGGGAGAGTTCACGACCCCGGAGAAAGGTCGAGACCTCGCCGTTTACTTAACCAGGAAGACACACACACACAGAGGCTGAGCTCACACACCAGTGCCACAGCATAGAGGTCAAAGTTCACGGGTTAACTAAGGGAACTAACAGCAACTGGAGGGAAGGAGGGAGAGAGGAGAGAGAGTGTAGTTTTCTAACCTGCATCTGGCCTCCAGATGGTTTGTGAGTCATCCCTGGGTTAGACACACACACACACACACACACACACACACACACACACACACACACACACACACACACACACACACACACACGTACACGTACACGTATATATGGTGGAGAAGTTTTGGCTTCCCCGCTGAGACTAGATCATTCCCAGGTTGGGTCGATCAGGGGGTAAACTCGACACCTGACTCTTTCTCTCTCACACACATACACACATTCATATACACACATTCATATACACACATTCCCGTTGCAAACAAACAAGACTGTATTGTCACACACAAACACACTCTAGACACATGTTTCTTTGCACAAATCATATTCACACACAATTATATGTTAAAGCACCTGAGTCATTCTCTTGCCAGCGGAGAGTTCACACAGAGGGTGCTGTGTAAGAATGATACTCCAAGGTGTCAGAGTGAAGAAGAAGAAAAAAAGCGAGTGATGTATGTGCAGAGTTATGAAAAGATGAAATCTATATATGGGATTAATATGGAAGGAGAAAGAAAAAAAAAAAAAAGGAATAAAACAGATTGAATGCCGGACAGTTTGGATTCCTCACGTTTCTGCAGACAGAGAAATAACGAAAACTTGAGATGTTATTTCAACAACATTTTGAATCTGTGTCATCTGAACAAACAAAGACGGGAAGTTACACTGAGACTGATAAGTCGTACGCTTCATCCAGTTTATGAACTCCTGCCAGCGAAGGTCAGATTGTTTAGATTGTTCTTAACAGCGTCGACCATCTTGTCAGAGCTGCTGTCATGGTTGAGGCTGCTTTACCAAGTTTCACTGACATGCATCTCACTAGATGAAGCATGATTGTGTTTTTTTTTTGTTTTTTTAAGAATTTCTTTTTAACAAGATTTGAGTTTCATGGGGAAACTTCAAGGTCTGAAAAGTAAAGCCAATGCTGTAGTGCCTTAAACCTGCATTTTTCTAATGGCCACGAGGGGGCGACTCCTCCGGTTGCAAAAAGAAGTCTGATTGTATAGAATTTTATGAGAAACTTACTCTACTTCTCTCTTGATTTATTCCCTCAGTAAACATTGTAAACATGAGTTTATGGTCTCGATCTCTAGTTTCAAGTCTTCTTCAATACAGCATGATGTTCATTTCGTAATTTTTTTGTCCCATTCAGAGTTAAATAGGCCATAAAGCAGGGTATGCTTTAGGGGCGGGGCTACCAGCCATAATTGACAAGTCGCTATCACAGTTATTCAGCGATTGGCTGCACAAATACTCTAAAGGAGGCTACTGTTCCGGTAAGTACATGACAAACGAGACTGTTTTTCGCTAGCCAAAATTAGCAATTAATATTATATTTAATGTGAATTACAGATAAATCTTGCTAAAGAAGCTAGCGCTAGCATTAGCTGCTAACGGTACCAAGCCCTGCCGGGTCTCGCTCCTCTCAATCTCCAACCTCCCGTCCAAATATGGTCACTTTTTGCCCCCCCCCCCCCCAAAAAAGGCAGCAATAGCCACAATGTGAAACTGGAGGCCTCAAAACGGTTGTCTACCAACCAATCGTTGACGTCACAGTGACTATTTCTTAATTAAGCCTTTATTAGTCCCACAATGGGGAAATTATTTCTCTGCATTTAACCCATCCCGGAGGAGCAGTGGGCTGCAATGAAGCGCCCGGGGAGCAACTTGGGGTTAGGTGTCTTGCTCAAGGACACCTCGGCATGTTGCTGGTAGAGGGGTTTGAACCACCAACCTTGTGGTTACAGGACAAGCGCTCTACCTCATCTGCCACAGCCGCCCACAATTTCCACTTCTTATATAAAGTCTATGGTCTGAACATACCAAAAGACCTCGCTGTGCATGCCACAAATTTACCAGACTGTGTACACAGACACTAGTCAAAACACAAAGTTACCTTCAAAAAATCTAGGAGTGATCTGATCCACATCGGAAAAAAAACCCACACAAACACAACCCTAAAATAAACCACCAGCACTGACGAAGCCTCGCATTAACAAAGCCTCTCTCAAACACAACAGCAACCTGGTAGACTAAATAAAAAATATGTTTATTGTGTAAAAAAAAAAACCAAAATATTGCGCCCACTTCTATCAGTCCCAGAAATCTGCAACAAACAAGGCTGATTGAATCAGTGAGGAACACAAAGAAGTGCTGAAATCCTGACAGGCATTTTTGTTTTCTTAGTGGATCTGCAGACTTGATGACTGCTGGTGAATCAGCCCGGGTCACCAACTCAAACATGTTTACTGTACCTGTATGACCTGGAAAAGACCTCATGGCAAATCAAATCAACTCTGAACTGCAGTAAGGCATCATTTGATTATGAGCAAGAGCCTGGAAGAGATCTGTAGGAGAAGTCTGGGATGTAAAATGTGATTGTTTTAATTTCTTAAAGCCATTGTCTAACATGGGGAATAAACCTATCCTCTTTTATTCCAAGAGTTAAAGGACAATATTGATACCACTCTCAAGTCTGTTAGCTAAGTGTGAACTAGAGCCATAAGACCATTAGCCTAGCTTAGCATAAAAACTGGAAACGGGGTATACAAATAGCCTGGCTCTGGCAACAAAATCAGCCTACCAATACATCTAAAGCTCACTGATTTAAATGTTAGATCTTGTTGGTTTAAACTGTTCTCAGAGAAAAATAAAAAAAAAAGTTGTGGTTTTAATTTTCTGCACCAGTTTCCACTTTGCTCAAATCTTCATGCGAAGCAAATTCTCTGCTGGCTCTAGTTTCAATGTACACACAAGATTTGATCGTCTTTGATCTAAATCTCAGCAAGAAACTAAAAAGTTTTCCTTTCAAAATAAAGGATAAGATATTATAAAAATTGGTGAAAAAAGTTTGGTTTTTTTTGGTCTTTTCTTTGCAACTTTGGGAAGTAGAAGTATTTGTAATCGTCGTTGTAGTAGTTGGTCAGGTGCCCTAAGAGAATATAGTGAGATACAATTTAAAAAAAAACAAAAACAAAAAACTTCCCTGTGGTTTTTGCCGTCTCGGGGCCACCGTAGTTGCCACATGTGCAAACCCTGCCCTCATAGGGCCGTAAGCCCTTTTGGATAAAGCAAACCCAAAAAAAAGAATCAACAGCCAAACATTCCTTGGCTTTTCATTGCATCAGATTTAGTAAAAAGGTTTGCATTGGCATTTAATCCCATTCCTCATCTTCTTCTTGTTTTTGTCTTTGGCTGAACCACTGCAAAAGGTTGTGTGGGCGGAGTAGCCAAAAGGTTGTGGAGGCTGAAAGAGCATGATGTCTGGCAGGTGAATCTTCAGCCGTTTACGATAAAAAACAGAGCGATAAAAGATCAGAGATATTATCTGGCTGGTGATTCTCCACACACACAAACACACACAGGTCATAGATAGAAAAGGTGATAGAAAGGCGATGGAGGTCACAACCTTTCATGTCTTCCTGAAACTGTTATGAAAAACGTGGATGTTTTGGCGTTGGTGCTGGTGTTGATGCTGAGGCTCATGGGCGAACACACACACACACACTTACTTTTATACATGCAGAAACACGCTGGTTTTTCGATACTAGATATTTTTCAGAAACATGTGTGAAGTCATTTAGGAGAACACACACACAGACCTTTGTGTTGGTTTTTCGCTGCCAGGAAATGTGTATGTGCATTTTGGATTTGTGCACAAAACAAAAAAGTGTTTTTGAACATTGTAAAATTCAAATAAACTGGCGATCAAAGTATAAGTGAAGTTGGTCTGTGTGTGTTTTTCAGAGTGTTTATGAATGTGTGTGTGTGTGTGTCCCATGGCCTCTGCAAGCCCTCCGTCTCCCCGCTTGATATCATTTTCATATGCTTGCCTCTGATGGTGCGTGTGCGTTCATGTGATGGTCGAAGTCGGAGAATATAACACTCATTAGAAAAATATTCCACTGGAGCAGAGTGAAAGAAAACATGCTGTAAATTTATAAACACTGCACACACACACACACACACACACACACACACACACACACACACATGCAGGCGGTATAATGTGGGTTATGAGATTTAGCATCATCATGGGGAATCAAGAAGAAGAAAGTTTTCATATTTGGAGAGAAAACCTCAGTTTTACCTCAATCACAAATCTTTGCTCCGTCTTATTTCTCCTTAATCTCTTTTTTTTCTTTTATTCCTGTAAATTGTGCCGTTTTCTCTTCTGTTTCATAGACCGAACTCGCCTTAAATCTCCCATATTTTCTTCTTTCAGTCTCACTTTCTCTCCACAATCCATTGGTTCTATGCACATTCTTCTTAGTTTACATTGCCCCATTCATTTTCAGGCTTATAAAAATGTGTACCAACTTGGTTATCTCACATCAGAGGCCTCTGCAGTCTTTCCTTTGTAGTTTCACATGTTACCCTTTGTAAAAGTCCAACTGCTGTTCTTTTTTTGCCCGGTATGAAAAACACCTTCCAAAATGTCTGGGTATGCCACTTTTTATTACTTTAAAGAGAAGACGGTTATTTTTCGTTGAACTTGAGCTGACCAAAAATGGAAATCTTTGAGAGGAAAACCCTTGTTGATTAGCAACGTATCAGTGTACCAGTTCAGTAATATACATTTTCTTGCTGTCATTTCAGGTTTGAATTCCCTGCAGGGTAGAGGTCTTTTCTTTCTTTAAAGTGGCACTACTCACTGTCTTTATATCAACAGTGGGTCATGTGACTATATGCAATGGGAAAGGCGTTTGTCGTAGTGTTCAGTTGCTTCTCAGCTTTTACTGTTTGGTAGCTATTTTAAGCTAAGAAATATCTGATGAACCTTCTGTCTGCTTCCTACTCGGCACTACATGGCTGACGGACAAAGTAAGCAACAACTGGTTAAAATAGTGGTGCATTAAGCAATTTAAAGGCCTTTCCGGACTTGGGCCATGACAAATATATGGCATAAAAATGCAAAATACTCACCTGCTAATATTTTGCATCAAAACTGAACTGTTCATACCAGCAGCGATGCAAAATTGCAAAAGTTGTAAGCCTAAACTACTGTAAACTATTTTATTAAGTGTCCTTTTAGTGAAATGCTCTGAGTGAATTTTAGTTCCCTCTGGTTAACAGATACAGTAAATATGTCTTGGGCTTTTATTGTGAAAGGTAAGAACGGAAGGAGTGGATGTGGTCTGCGCTGCCTTTGTCAAGGCTAAAAGGAGTAATAAAGTTTGCCAGGTTTTTTGGGGGAAAAAGGAACGTCCGTGTTGTTGTATATTTTGAAAATGTCCGTTCCACACAACTTGATTAATTGATGCCTTTATTCGTTGTGCGAAAGTTCAGAAAAAAATCTAACTTTCTTCGGGAAAAAACAGTTGAGGCGTTTTTCACTCGGTAATATCAAAAAATATTTAAAGAAAGTCATAAAAAAGTTGTAATGACAAAGACAACAGTTTGAAAAAAATGTATTGACACAAAAAAAGTGCCCCTGGTAAAGCCTAGTAGCAAGACATTTGAATCAGGAGGAGGTGGAGGCCAAAACAGAGCTAGAAGAAGAGTGAAGTAATGCCTCTTGGTCAGGTCGCCGAAACAAATGAATGAATGCTAATGTGGCTGCATGTCCGCTTGTGGCACCGGTAAAAGTAAAAAAAAAAAAAAAAAAAAGATTCATCCTGTCTTAATTTTTCCTACTGGTTTAATTAGATTTTCAAATGTACGTACTTGATGGTCCGTATTTTCTACATCTAACATCCAGCCCCTCCTCATCCCTCCATCCCTCGTTTCTTCGCCTCGCGTGTGAAGAGGCTCATATCTTGACGCCTCAGTCTTTATGATGAACCTCATTAAAGAGTGAAAGCACATTCCTTTATCGCTTTATAGCGCAGGTTCACACATACAAACACATGAACACACACGTTCCTGCTGGTGTTTATAGTGTAATTCTTTATTTTTTTATTCACCTATTTGGTGATTGTGCCCATGTGCTTGTAAAAACAGTTCTGTTGATTAAAAACAAGTCCACATATGAACAAATCTTCTGTGTATCTGTACCGAGGTCAGTTGAGAGCTTTCATGTCTACTTAAGGAAACACAGGTGGGAGACATTTCTCGAATGCCTTTTCTGAATATGGGAGTGGTGCGTTTTGCGAGTTGAGGAACAATAACACTCCTTACTGCGAGGTAAGAGAACGGTCAGTTCAGGGCTTTTTAATTTCAGCTGGAAGCCACATTGACCAAAAATGAACAGAGTAGAGAGCTGATGATGGACTCCTTCCTTCAAAAGCACAAGTATTTCAGGAATTATGGTGCGTGTGTGTGATGCCTTTGATCAACTAACAAGTTGAAGTGTATACAGTATATGATTCACTTATATGACATTGTTCAAAGTAATGTTATCATTAAAAAAAAACTGAAATTAAAGAATCTATGTCCTTCAAAAATTATATTCCCCCAAAAACAGTAAAATATCTAAAAACTATCACTAAAGTAAAAACAAATTATAAGTAAAGCTTTTGATGAAAATTCTGTAAAATAAAATCTCTAAAATAATCTGAGAAAATCAGTAAAATATCAAAAAGGACAATACATTTAAAAACAAGCTAGATATCCAAATCTTTTAGTGAAATATCTTAAATAAAATTATTAAAATATAAATATATATATAAATATAGACTATGAAGAAAGACATAAAATACCCCAAATGTGTGTTCCTATAATAAACTGTACTACACATGTAATGTTGCCCGTGTCAATCCCTTCTAATTGCCTGAAAATGTCAATAGAAATAAATATGCATGGATGTTGCATCCATCTGTTGGCTTTGAGTCCGAGTTCCCCCAGCAGGAAGTTATGGTTAGCTGTAAATCCCCATCGTAAAAAAGTCAAAGCTTTTCCATCCTTTAAGTCATGTTTGATGAGATAAAGTGCGTCCGACCTCCAAACTTCACTTCAATTTCAGTACCAGTACAACTTTTCATGTTGTACTATTTTAGAAGTTAGAATGCTATAAATTATTGTACTCTTATAGGTACTCTTTTTGGTGTCTTTAACAAATGACCCTCTGGCAGGGGTTAGGATGACGACTAGATTATAGATGTGGTTTGGGAGTGGAAGTCCGACTGCTTAGACAAATATAGATTATTACAATAAAGACCTTGCTCATTCTTTATCTCCCTAAAGCCCCCAAATGGACATGCAGATGAAAAATGATCAGCTTTCCCTGCATAATGTTAAGGAAAAACCCAAAGTTTTTTCTTGTGCTGGACTCTTTGTCCGCTAAAATACGCGGTGGAATTATTATTTATGAATTAAAAAGAAGCTTCAGGGAGAGCAGGGTGCTAGATCACACTCAACATGCCACATATTTAAAGTATTTATAAGACAATATATGCAATTAGGAGCTGTAGGATTTGGCTGTCTGACTCTTTTCTCCATCGATGCTTTCTTGAACCTGACTTTAAAACTGCCCATATGACCGTTTCATGAAATGCATCCAGTACCAGATGATTTTCTCAGTTTCATTAAAGTGCTTCGCATTCCAGAAATATAAGCTCTGCCAAACTGAGATGAGTTTTAGGGCTTAAAATGGGACCTTGTGTGAGAGGGATTGTCTGCTTTTCACCACCAGAAAGAGAAGGTGACACCATGGGCCAATCTGCGGAGCATCCGTAGTCAGAGTCTATTAGAGATGTTATAGAGATGTTGCACACACTCCGGCAAATATATGCACATAAGTGCGTAGGAGCAATGAAGAAGTCAGTAGACCACATTAGTATAGGCTGCATTCTTTTCAAGATATGTAGGAAAACTGCCATATGTGCAGTCGTTTATAGAGATAAAAATGAAATATAATACAAAAGCACATCGGTGAAGGTAGCAGAAGACAACGTTGGGATATCTGGGAAATCTCTGTGGTCAGACTGTCCGTTACTAAACTGCAGCTGAAGCCAGTACAGGACCAGGGTGGAGACAGTAACATTAACCACAGCTCCAGAGGAACGCCAGTCAAGGTTGAGCACGATATTTTTTTAAACTGCAAGAGAAGGTGAAGTTCTTTTCTGAAACGGTATTTTTTAAAAACGTTGCCTTGCGTGCATTGCTGCGTTTGTTTTTAAAATTCCAGATGATTCTCTCCTCACATATGTTTGTGTTTTTAGACTTTTAACACCATTTGACTATAAGAATTATCATTCAATAGCTTTGTTTCTCCCCCCTGGCTTTGTTATATGTGATAGCAGCCATGTCGTCTGCCATTGATGACAAGCATGAAACCACAAATGATGATGAACCACATGTTGCAGTGCAGAGCTCAAGGGAGGCAGTCTCAACCAGTGTTTAAATAGACGAATATGTTTATTGATAATATAAAAATACATATTGAAAATACATTTTTTGTCTAGAAACTTTTTGTCCCTTTTGGATGCACTTTTAGTTACATATTGTACCTAAATAAAAACCAACTTCTCCCCTTAAGTAAGCAGATATTGTTTTCCTTTTTTTTCTTGGCATTAATAATCTAAGTTTTTGTAACAGTAAAATTTCCCACTGGATCTATAAAGTTATTTACCCACCTGCCCATATACTTACCTACCCACCAACCTACCCTCCCACACACTTATCTTGCCACCTCCCTACTCACTGAGCTGTCAACCCCCATAACCACCAATCTACCCTCCCATCTATCCACCTACTCACCCACATACCCACCTAACCATTACCTACCTTGCCCTCTCACCTACTTCAATACACATCTACCCACTTACGTACATACCTACCTACCTACCCACCATCCTGCCCATCCCACCCAACCCACTTACGTACATACCTACCTACCTACCTACCCACCATCCTGCCCATCTACCACCCTACCCACCTACCCACTTACGTACATACCTTCCTACCCACACACCTGCCCACCCAACATACCAACTCCTACCCACACACCTGCCCACCCAACATACCAACTTACTCACCCACCAACCTACCTAGCTACCAACCCACCCACATACCTGGTCACCACCCTACTCACCTACCTACCCACCCATCTACGCACCTACCCTCTTAATCAACTACCCACTTACCCACCTACCTACCCATCTACCCAACTACCAACCTAACCAACTACTTACCTACCCACCTACCTCAATACCCCACTACCCACTTACCCAAATACCCACTTGTGAACATACCTACCCACCTACCAAAGTACATGCCTATCTATCAACTTTCCCACCCATTCACCCATCCATTCACCTACCTACCTAACCTTTTTAGTGGAAGCTAATGCTGATCCTTTTTGACTTTTTGACACTATTGTGCTACTGTTACACCATGATTTAACATTAACCATTATCCTATAATTGGCACGTATGGCAGGACCACTGCTCAACAAAAGCTGCATTCGCACACTTTAAATCTATAACATAGATACAAATCTATAAGACAGATTTATAAACCCAAAAGTATCACATTTACAGGATTTTCACATCCATTCTGGGGTCATGAAACTTTTGGTACCTTAAAGTGACTAAATTTAGAGGTGTCCTGGCACATGTTGAAGTGCATGGGATGATCTACGAGGTGCACATGGATGATTTTGGTGTCCGTGTTCTCATAACCTAAACGGGTGAAATGACTAATGTGCCAGTTTCCCCCAAAACCTCAGAGTTTTGCTTTGAAGCGCTGAGTGAAAAACGCCTCCATTACGGTGTTTTATAATGTGAAGGAGAGTTTTTGTCAAGAGGTCAAGGTCAGGATTAGGTGAGAGGTAAAGGTAATCCTGAGCTGCTGTCCATACATGAAAGCTCACACACACACACACACACACACACACACACACACACACACACACACACACACACACACACACACACACACACACACACACACACACACAGGCCAATCCAATGACAGCATAAGCACATACACAAGTGTGTTCTTTGGGGAGTTCAGAGTCTGTGAGGTAAAGAGGTGAAAATGATTCTGCTTCGCTCTATTCTCTCACACACACACTAACCCACACATGAACAGAGGTTGGGGTGAGGTAATGATGACACTGTTCACACACGCACACACACTCGAGTTGAAGGTCATGTTGAGGTAAAAGTTAAAGAAGATTTGGTTTTCAGTGGGAGCCTAGAGACTCATAAATACAGACCTGGAACACACAGCAGGGGGAACATGAGTACAGACACACACACACACACACACACACACACACACACACACACACACACACACACACACACACACACAAAGGCAAACAAAACAGTGTGTTTATGGCCTTTAACGTTATATACACTAGTGCAGGGCAACACACACGTGCATGTACACACAGCAATTAAGGAGAAGAATTTAGGGAAATCGTTACCGTTCTGATTTATACATCAGAGGAATACTAAGCTTTTACGGCCATTGACTAGTATCCAACAACCCGACTGTAAATCACAAACGTGGAACCACATCAAAACTCCCAAGTAGAAGCTGAACACAAGATTTTCATTTAAAAAATGCACTATTTTGCGGAATTTGGGTCCAGAGTTAATTATGAAAACATATTTGTAGTGCAGAGACACTGGGAACAGGCCTCAGGCCAAATCTGGAGACCCATTAGGAGTTATATTTATAGAGAAATATTTATTAAGGTTTTACAAGTTAGTTTATGATGTTTGTAATGTAAAGTTATTGGAATAGTCGGCCTTGATCTTGTTTTCCAGGAATTCAGTATTTAAAAAAACCTTTGTTTTGCAAAAAATATTTTCTTATTTTCTATCTTGTTACGTGCATCTCAGATTTACCTTGTGGCCCTCGGGGGCTACGGACTCCCAGACTCCACTGTGTTAGCATTTAAGCATGCTAACGTTATATTTAATCTTGGTCTCCCGGATCAGGGCTCATATTTATTCACATTTCTAAGAATCAGACTTAAGAATGCTCCACAGGGACCAATTTAGGAGAAAAAAAGTTCTTTGCTAAAAGTGAAGAATAAGACTCCTACTTACAGTGAAAGGTGAGAGCAAAATTGAAGTCATTATGTGTCTAATAGCATGCAATTTCATGTACCCCAGTCTTCTTTTTTTTTAATTCTGCAAAAAGCCTTTATGATTTCTATTTGGATTTGATTTAATTGTAAATTTAATTTGCGTGGTATCCTGAATATAGTAATCAACACGTCAAATAAAAAATGAAGTAATTGGCTACAACTGCAAAAAGCTCTACTAACATGATCAGTGCACAATTTGCTCTCGCAAGCATCGTAATTATTTTCTGGAGCAAGGCCAATTTTTCTGAGCTTTTTCGTCGTGCAACATATTAAAATATGTTTGCATCGTGCCGGTGTGAATAGTATTGATGCAAAATATTCGCAACTGAGTATTTTTGCAGTTTTGTTTAATCTTCACGCCCTCTGTATGTAAAATCCTTAAATATGAAGAATACTGGTATGTATTTCTTAAATCCAAAATGTCAGTGTAGTTGTCGAGATATATTCCATAACCTGACATTGTCATCCCTTCAGCGACGCGGCTGAAAAAAAAGCATGGCTCTCACAATAGCTCTGGGAGGTCGTTACTGCTTTTAGATAATTGTTTAGTTTGGAGATAATTGCTGGAAAAACAGAGGGTTGGTAGTCTAAATGTATCTGTGTGTGTGTGTGTGTGTGTGTGTGTGTGTGTGTGTGTGTGTGTGGCGGGGTGGAAGAGAGGGCAGCGCCGAGGGCCAAGCGAGGCGGTGGGGTCTCGCACGATCTAGAGAGTCGTAAATGTAAAATACTGTGTGCTGCAGTGTGTGTGTGTGTGTGTGTGTGTGTGTGTGTGTGTTGGTTCCGCGCAGCGAGAGGTTATCCAAACAAACCACTAGAATGTCAAGTTACGTGCCGACGATTCCTCTGTGTTTTATTGGCTGACTTCACTGAGTTACTCCTAGGTCAGCGCACACTGTGGCTGTGTGTGTGTGTGTGTGTGTGTGTTTTGGGGGGGGTTTAAAGAGAGAGAGATAACCTGTTGAGGTGAGACAGACTGCCTGGATAACTATGTTGGTGGGTAAGAAGAGAATTGTGTTTTTATACCTGTGTGTAGCGTGCAATGTGAAAATAAGAGTTAAGTTACGAGGTGAGAGCACAGAAGAGAGAGAGGCAAGGGTCAGCCGAAGGAACAAGGGTTGGCCAAAGGCTCGCTGTGGTGTGTGTGTGTGTGTGTGTGTGTGTGTGTGTGTGTGTGTGTGTGTGTGTGTGTGTGTGTGTGTGTGTGTGTGTGTGTGTGTGTGTGTGTGTGTGTGTGACACTTCAGTATTCTCCGAATCCATAAGACCTCTTGCCCTCTCGACTAACATCTGAGAATGTGATAACTGCAGAGAATGTGAGAATATACTGGAGAGCGGACGGCTGTGAATTGGGAGAGAAACCCGACGGATGTTTCACGATCGTATGACCTTCAAACGACCACAGAGGAAGAGAGAAAAAAAAAAAAGTAACAATGAAAGTGAGCTGATGGGTTCTTTTTTTATATTTTTGTTTCTGAGAATGTTGGGAGGGAAGAGCAGAGGAGGAAGAGGGCAATTGAAGTTTTTTGATTAAGTTTGAAACTGAAATGATTTTCTACAATTGATTTTCAATGAATAAATATAAGCTGTAGGATGGACATGAGCATTTTAAAAGGTACTCTTGTTTGAGAAACGTTTGCTAACGGTAGGCGAGTAAGTGAAATAAAAGAATCGATCATCCCAACGTCATTACGCAATTCTTTCAGGAAAGGTATGATTGTCTTCTGTTAATAAGATCTCTGACTCGGGGAAACCTTGCAGAAAACCATTACTTTGCAGGATATGAATTATTTTTAAATTTCTAAATGTAACACTGTGTCTTCAAAGTTGGTATTGTTTTTCATATATGGTCAGATACCTGCATGATACATACAATCAAGCTCAAATGGAGTTACATGTTGAGATAAATGTGTTGCAAGGGCCGTTTAGCTGCTGAGGTCACTCTAGGTCAGACAAGAGGTGCTGTAAAGCTCACACTCAAAAGCTGCAAGCCACCTCATCCCTGGGCTTTTCCGAGAAGACTCTAGACATGGCGGTAACTGCGCCTCATAGAGGAAATGCAGCTGTCAAAGGGTCATCCAGGGCCGTGAGAGGTCTCTCTCCAGGGTGTCCTCCCACACTGAGCCGCCCTCCGTGTCTTGCAAGTTTAATTCCCCCTGGGGCAGACTGTTGAGAATCGAAAAGTATTTTCGGTTCATTATGAGACTGTGGGGAACATTTCCTCAGATGAAAATTGGCTGGTCACTGATAACCTTCAGCTCTGCCGTACGCAGCACTTCATCCAAGAAGGAGGCGTGGTGGAGCCGTGAGGTTTTGCTGAGAGTTTGAGGATCCTTAGATTTACAAGATATGGTCACAAGGTCTTTTTAATGTACTTTTCATTGGTTGAATATTTGTAAAATTCACACAAAGGCATTAAGGTGACCAATTGCATTGACTTCCGTACAGAAAATATCATGACAATGAAGAAATATGGATGTAGAAGGTTTCCACCCTAAGGCAATATTTTGTTATGCAAAGAACTCCCACGTGACTTTGAAGTGCCAAAAGATGGCCTGACTAGAGTGAGATGTTGCTCTGTGGTTTTTCCCACTGACTCACTGTTTTCCACAGATGTCCCTATCGTGTAGTAGTGATTTATTTCAGACTCAGCCTTTATGAAGACAGATCGATTTGCTCGCACACACACAAACACTGAGTAGTGCAGAGGGAGAGCAAGAAGGCACGATCGGAAGCATTTATGTGTATTTATTTATGTGTGTGTTTGCACATCTGCGTGTGTGTGCGAGAAAGGCGGCGTTCAGGGCACAAGTTCAGCTCTGTGGGAAGTTATGGGAGAGTAACAACGGGAGAGGAGGCAAGGTCAGGCCACTGGACCGGCTCAGGGTGAGCCAAAGTGTGTGGAGCGAGAGGGGGGCTAACAATGTTTAAAGGTAAGTTTAGGGTTACAGCTGGCGGTAGGGGGAGGAGGTGAGGGGTAGGGTGAGAATTTGGGGGGTTGGAGAGACGGAAAGAGGTGAGTTCTGTGTTCAGGAGGGCAGGAGGAGGTGGAGGTGGAGGTGAGGCTAGGTTTACGGGACAGGACTGAACAGGACCGAGGGTTAGGTTTGGATGGGGGAGCAGGGTGAGAAGTTATTGGGGGGAGTTAAGTTACAGGTCACGAGGTGGGAGATGGAAGCAAAGAGAAAAGGTTAGCGGGATGTTAGAAACCATTTACACCAACAAAAAAAGCTCTGTGTTATTAAAACCCAAGGAGCTGTTAATGTAGATCTGGTTTGAGTAATGAATTCATGAGTTTAAAGACTGTGCAGCGCCAAAAACGCTACACAGCAGTTTGTAGTTCTATTAAAAAAAACAGGATTTTACGACTCTGTTAAGTGATCAGGGTGGCAACAATTTCATCCTCTGTTGCAACATATTAGAAGAACCATGTTCCAGTTAAAATATAATCAACCAAATTTATGGTCCTGCTGGTATTTGATTAGACCTACGCAGCGCCTTGTTGTATTGCATTGGAGCAAAAATCGGGACCCCCAGAGTAGTCTCGTTAAAACAAATTATTGGTTTTGTTGGAATAAACATGTCTTAAGTGGGCTTGGGCGCACTAAGCTTTTGTTTTATTGTTTCACTGTGGAGTCAGAGTGACCCCTTTTTTGATATCGGATTAGACTTTCAATGCAAACCGATCCTTTCAAAAGGAAACTGTAATTCCTAACAATGTCGATCCCTCCATCCAGTCATCTTTTCCTGCAGCATGTCTGGATCACATGGGTGGAAACTATGCAAAGTAGCCTATTCTCTCCTCTCCCAAGCCAATTCCTTCACAATTCCCAGGCCAGATCGGATAACTAATTCTTCCAGCGTTGTCCCTGATTCTACCCCTGGGATCTCCCTACAGGTGGATATGCCCTTAAAACCTCCACAGGGAAGCATCCAGGGAGCTTCCTATTCTGACAATCAAACCATGTCAACTGGCTTCTTTTGATGCAAAGGATCAGCAGTTTTACTTCGGGCTAGAGCGACGTATCAAGGGTCCTCACCAAATCTTAAAGGGCAAGCCGGGCCGTCGTGTGGAAGACACTTATTTTCGGTTGCTTGTATCTGGGATTTAGTTATTTTGGCCAATCCCCAACAGTCCTTACATGGTTGAAGGTTAGAAGTTGAAAATTGAGAGCCTCGCCCTCAGTTTCGTCTTCTTCTTTGTCATGATAATCCGGCGTTACTGAAGGCTCACTTGTACTTTCGGCAAGGGCAGTTGCCCCGACATGAGCCGACCTAGAATCGTGACAAGGAAAGGTTTTGAATCTGTGAAGTGTTCTCCTAGCAAAGCGTCATTCTCAAGGCCCTTTTAAAGTTCTCATTTGGGATTTTTCCCGCCCCTCCACGTAGTAATGTCTTCTTCAACTTCACTATTGCCGTGAGGACAGTCGCAACCCTTGCGAATGCGTAAAGTATAAGTCAAACTATAATGTTTTGGAGACTCTGCAACCACTTAATTGACCATCAATCTGAGCTTTTACTCGCTTTCTCCTAAAATGATGACTGTGTGACCATGGTACACTGAGAGAAAGCAGATGAGTGCTTGCTTTTGGTTGGGAAGTTCAATTACCTTGGTGTGTTGTTCAAGAGTGAGGGTAAGGTGGATCAAGAGATTGACGGGTGGAATGGTGCGACCCCTACAGTAATGCCAGATTATCATGACAAAGAAGAAGATGAACCTGAGGGCGAAGCTCTCAATTTTTAAACTTCTAACATTCAACCATGTATGGCCCGTTGGTGATTAGCCAAAAGAATGAAATTCCAGATACAAGATACCAAAATGAGTGGCTTAATGCATCATACTGGTGGATAGAATCATGGACACGGTTGGCACTTGGACCTTGGACTTGGACTTGCGTTTTAACTTCTTTGCAATGGCTACACTTTATTCCCAAAATGCTGTTCTTTTTACCAATAAACTGCGTTGGCACTGGCTTCAGTTTCAAATATGATGGGAATGAGTCAAATTAAGATGTGAGACAAAACCAGAAGGTGAACATGTAAAAGTGGATATTATGGTCCATTCATGCCATCTGAAAATGTTCTCTTACATATTTTTTTTTTCTACCACATTCCGCTTCACTGCAGTTCTCCGTGAGCTCTGGCCACCTTGCAGCCATTCTTTCTTCCTCTCTGTTTATCCATCGCTCCGTTTTCTTTTCTCGCTCTCCGCTGTTCCCCCTCACATCCATTCCAGGGGGTTAAGTAGACTGTTGACATTTTTGTGGCCGTCGCAGTATTATGTTGGGACTATCAGATTTATACTGACACGGTTCACCAATGTTACACTGACTACCCTTTTTGTCTGCGTGTGTGTGTGTTTATGTGTGTGTGTTTTATGGACTTGACCTCGCTGAGAGTGAATGATGTTTGGAAGCAAACCGAGGAATTCCGGCTTCTGAAATTTCCATAATTCTGACTTTAGCTTTTTTTTTTTACGCTTCGACCTCGGAAACAGCGAGGTTGTTCATTTTGGATGGGCGCTCTAACACGTACACACTCCCTCTCACTTTAGTCTCTCGCACACACAACATGTATCTGCACACACAACATCACACGAACGTTTACATTCACACACATTTACAAACAAAGGCATCAAGGCGCGTTTGCTTGCCAACACGCACGTATGGAACGTTGTGTTCGCCTGTACTCCAGCTCTCCCAAGTTTTTGATGACATTATTATGATCATGCTGGAACCATTTAAGCTCTGTTAGACACACACAGGGTCATGCGGGAGTGATTGTGCCTGGCAGAACCAGTCTGGGCGCCCAGACTTTGATATAAAAGGCTCCCCTACTGTTTGACCTCCTCTGTGAGTATAAACATACACACAATTTTACTGCGAGTTATGAATTGGCAATAAGGTGGCATATAAACTAGCAAGAGTTGGTGAAATGTCTTTAAAATAGCAACGTTAATTCTACCTTTTTCCCCAATCATACCTTTTTTTTTTATCAATCGGCCATCAGGGATGGGTCGCAACAAATTTAGGTCCAAGTGTGGAATCAAAGTCACAGGGGCTATTAAGTATAGTTTAATAACCACATATCATTTAACATCAGTTTTTTATTATATTGAAGCTGACTGTAGTTAGAATTATAATATCTAACAGGGAAATATCTCAACGGGTCACCCATTGTGGCCAACCAGAGTTATATAGGTGCTGGTGATACCCCAGGCACCCTCCTGGGCACACACTCCTGTCAGCCATTGCCACCTGCCCACCTCTGATTTTCCAACAAGTCTTGAAAATTAAACAACAAAACATGCAGCAATCAGCTTCCTAGATCCACACATAAACATGTTATGATTAGAAGGGCTATGATTAAAATCTGGTTAGATGTTTACCACAAAGTAAGACTTGGTTAGGCGTCCAAGGACCAGTGTTTACGATGTGGTGTCATATAGTGTTGAGGCTGCAGATTGCAACTAACTGAAACTGCTACTGTGGGCCAAGCTTGTAAGGAAACTACAATGGTAGACACCAACATGCCAACATGCCATTGGCCCAAGAGCCAGTCTTTGGTTTGTCAGTTCTGGGCTACTGTAGAAACAACAAGATGGAATCTGTGAAGTGGACCCGCTTTGCATGTAGATACGGAGGGTTCATTTAGGCTAAAGAAAACACAACTATTCTTATTTTCATGTGATTATACAAGTACAAAAACATAGTTTTGAATATATGAATATACAAAATCCTACCCCAATTTATTTTTTTTTTAAAGATAAGAGTTGACACTTGAAACTAATGTCACTTTTTGCTGAAAAGACTATTGGTGACGTTTCTCTTAGATGGACAGGCCCAACTTTACATCTCTCTTCTCTCTTCTAATTTTTTCATCCATCCATCCTTTTTTTCTCACTTCTTTTCTTCCATCCTTAATCCATCCATTTGAGGAATAAATTACCCTTTGCACTTTCATAAATATGTTACTATAATCCCCCTCTCACTTCCTATCCCATGCCTGGCCTTCTTACTACAGGGTAAAATTGCATTTTTGACCTGATAGATCTTAAATATTTTGCATATAGAGAATAACATATGTAGCTTATCAGGTGCAGCTTAAAATAAATCCTATATATATATATATATATATGATGTGTGTGTAGTTTAATAGTATTTTATTTTCTGAGAAATATACCCCTGGTGTGAAGAACAATCAAAAACTTGGCAAGTGAAAAGCCAAAAATGACTAAAGACATTTGATATTTCCCGTTTGATCGTGTGAATTTAACATTGTGTAAAGTTTCATTATGAGACAATGAACGGGAAGTCCAAACTCTGCTGAGGTTCATCGCCTTCAGTTTATATTTCTCTTTCATTTTGCTTTCCTCCGTCTACACTGTGCCCTCTGGAACACCTCGACCCGTCTGTCCTTTGTCTTCAGCCATCCATTTTCTCTCCTTAACTATTCCAGTAATGTGGAAGTATTTATATGCTCTTCTGTGTGTGTGTGTGTGTGTGTGTGTGTGTGTGTGTGTGTGTGTGTGTGTGTGTGTGTGTGTGTGTGTGTGTGTGTGTGTGTGTGTGTGTGTGTGTGTGCGTGTGTGCGTGTGTGCGTGCGTGTGTGTGTCCTTTCCTACAATATTATTATGGTTGGCAACAATAGCTCCCAGTCTGGGATGTAGGGGAGAAAATGAGATAAAAAAAGCAAATGAATGAGGCAGAAAATAGCCGAAAAGATGCGAGAGAGGTGCCGGGAAGTGACGAATATTGAGGCCTTTTTTTGGAATCTTTGTCCACTCTAATATTTCGTCTGCATCTCTGGCTTTTCCTCTGCTCCATCTCCTTTATATGCCACAATGATGAATGAAATCAACAAACTACTTAAAACCATATTGCTCCACCGTGAGCCCTTATGTAATGCTGGCAAAAATGAAGAGTTCTGAGACAATCTCTCCGCTAATGATACTCACTTATCTTTATTTATTGCCAAAATCTTAAAAAGACATGTGTTTGGGATTATCATGTGAGTCCCTCACTTTGTCATCACATAAAAAGATGCTGTTGTGGCTGCAGGACAGACTCTAATGATTTAATGTGAGGTATAATTACTGTCATTTGAAAGCTTTTTGTTCTTAAATGTGTCTCGGTCTTTGTTAAGGGTTTTTTGCTGTGGTTTTTCTGCATTTTACTTCCCAGACGATAATTGTCAATCAACACTGTGGGAACGAGACGTCTTGTTCTTTGGGGTTAAAGTCTGACTGGCGATAGTCACTTGTTTGTTTCCTGTACTTTTCGATAAAAGTTTTCGATAAAAGTTGGATCATAGGATGTTTGAATGGAGATTTTAACTTGTAGAGAATTACCATGATGATGACTTTTTAGCATTTGAAAGATATGTCCATTAACTAGGCATGAAGGGTCCAAGGAAGATAAGATAAGATAAGATAATCCTTATTAGTCCCGCAGCGGGGAAATAGGTTTACAGCAGCATAAAAAGTGCACACAAGAGGCATAGTAAAGAAAGACAAGAAGGAAGATATAATATTTACAGACAGAAAAAAACTAGATGCATTTTGGGAGATGTAGTCTCCAGCATATTTACAGCTTGACCCATACTAGGGTCTTGAAGTTAGAATTTTCAGTCTCTGCTGCTTCCGTTATGACTGCCATGTACTGCTTATCTTTATAAACCAAGTCCTAATAATGACATAATGTTGTCGGTGGAAACAAACATTCATTTGTTTTTGCTTATGCCAGTTTTTTCAAAATGCAGTTTAAATTGGTGGATGACAAGCTGAATGATGTCCCTGGTAACAAATAGGGGGAAAATAGTTTATTTGAGCATGAGGTGACCATTAAGATGTTTTCTTGAAGTTGCTAACTTTTGGGTTGCCAAGTTGGATCTGGTCACACTCACATTGGTTGATGTTGTAAAGATCCTCGAAAAGCTGTTGGGAACATTATCTTGGGTCAAATACAGTAAAAAAGACAACTTTCAAATACAGTAAAAAAGTGAAAACCCGCCAAACTCCGAGTTCCGTCAAGAGCACTCAGCAGCATTTCCACGAAAAAATATGGAAGCGCAAGAAGCCAGGCCGTAAAGAGCCACTCAGCTCACGTTCACATGATCTGTTTCTCTCTTTAGCCGAGTCATTAGCAAAGACAGGCCTTTATGATCTGTTTATGACTGAAACTCTGAGTCTGGGTATGTGTGTGTTTTTCTTATCAGAGACCAAGAGAGAGAGGCTGAAGAAGGTATGAGTGTTCACCATCATAAATGGATGGAGGGTCATACTGAACTTGTGGGAAACCTGTGTGTGTACTTGTACAACTATCTTTTTGAGGACCAACTTGAGTTCTAGACCCAGGGATCAATGATTGTCCTCACAAAGATAGAAGTTCAAGATTGTGTGTGTGTGTGTGTGTGTGTGTGTGTGTGTGTGTGTTTTAAGTGTTCCAGCGCAGCTAGCCATGTCTTTAGTGCAGACAGATGCTGAATCCATTGACGGATAATTAAAGCAATAACTGGCTCTTTACAGAAACGTTGGCCATATTCGCCGAATTTCTGTTTCCTGCCAATTAATATCATTCAACGGACTGTGGGATAGAGAGACATGGACACAGACCGGGGAACAGAGGGAGAGAGAGAGAGAGAGAGGGGGGGGATAATTACTTATCAAAGAAAGTGAAAATAATGAAAAATAGGATTTTTTTGCACACATAATGAGTTCGTCCCTTGTGAGCCTCCTAGGCATGTTTTGGAACTTTTTTTTTTTGCTTTTTATCTGTGTGAGCTCTTCATGTTGAACTTGGTTTCATTTCCCATAATTCCCGCCCTCCTTGTCTCTCTTAAACCTCTGGCTCAAAGCTGGTCGGCCTGCCGCAGAACACACACACACACACACACACACACACACACACATGGATTTTAAGCAACACATATGCACACAGAAATAGAGAGACATCAGAGCGGTGATTTGGGTTCATGTTCGTTGGCCTCCGACGAGGTTCCAGGATGTCTTCAACACCTCGAACTGGCAGTCCCGCTCTTTTAGGAGTCGAAATCAAACATGAGCGAGAGCCTCGGGGGAATCAGAAAAACGAGAGAGCGAGATGAAGGGGGGGGCCAAGCCAGAGAGTTGGAGGAGAGACGAGAGGAGAGTAAAGATTTGGAGGGAATACGATGATAGACGTTTGGACGGGAGACCCGGTGAAGAGGTCGAGCGATGAAGACACAAGACAGAGATTTGGAGCGAAAAGAGAAAGAAAGAGATGGAGAGAAAAAGAAAAACAGACAAAGGTTTGGATTTGACTTGCTAGAAAAATGTCGACACTTGCCCAATAAAAAAGCAGCACATGGCTAAAAGTATATGGACACCAGCGTTTACGGGTTCGCTGCGTACTGGTCTGAGGCCAGTTGTCATGGTTTGGCCTTGAATGAAGGCAAAACTCATTGCTCGAGCCTTTCAGCTTGACGGCACCAATCAACCCGTTCCTGTTTAAACACGACTGTAGATCAATGCACTATGCGAGTCCACCTGACAACCACAATTACTCTATTTGGAAGTCATTTTTGTTTGTGTTTCATTTAGTAGAAAGTCATGTTTCCATCAAAATTACATTATTTTCATTTGACATGGAAGTTCTATTAGCGATTGCTAACTTTTTTTTTTTTTTTTTTTTAGCCATTCATTCGGCCAGTTTAGGGGCTATCGTCTGCAGAGTTCTCCCTCAACACCGGACAAATTTCAAAAAAAAATTTGACCCAAAACATGATGGAAATGGGGTCAAGGTTGTAAAATACAACTTTGCCCTTAAAATAAGATACTTAAACTAACAATCTGAGCCTGTCAGTGGTAAAAACAAGCACTTTTAGTGGACATACATTAACAGTGAGGCGTTGCCCCAAGTGATTACATTATAGCCCGTTAAGGGGCTGCCGTCTCCAGCGATCTCCCTAAATAAAAAAATCTATGAGACAATAGGCAGAAAAATACCAAAGTTACCCTTAAAGATTAGCTTTTTCTGTAATTCAACTTACAACAGCCTCTACAGCTGCATCAATCAATCTCATTCAAACCTCGCCGACCCTTTTTTCTGTCTCCAGAACAGGAAGATGCCGTCGAACACCAACACAATTGAAATCATTGAAAATTCAGGGATGTGAGCAACGATTCATCGCTTGGTCCGTAATGAAATGTTGGCCCCGGATGGACTGTAAGACCTTTACTGGCCTGCACATAGCCCTGACCTCTACCCGATCCAACAATTTTGGGTTGAACCAGAACAGCAACTGTGAGCCGGACCTCATTACCCGACGTAACAAACGCTCTTGTGGTTGAATGGAAGCAAATCACTGCAGTCAGGTTCAACATCTGGCGGGAGAGTGTATGATGTTAGAGCAGCAGATTAATGCCCATGGTATTGGTAAAAATCCATCACATAGGAGTGTAAAGCCCAGGTGTCCACATACCTTTGTCCACATAGTCGCAGCAACCTTTAGTTTTTCTTTATGGCAGAGAAACCTAATGAGGTTTTTTCTTTTTGTCTTTGTCTCATTTTCTTACGACTTTTCTTTAACCTTTCCAAATGGAGTCAACGATGTCTAATGTACTCCTCATCCACATCTTTCTCTTTTTCTTTTCCCCCTTTGAGCCGAACTCCCATTGGCTGCTGCCAGGATCGCTGACAGATTCCCGCCTTGGTGAGTCTTGGCTCAAGGTGGGCTGCAGAGCCCTGCCAGACCGGACCGGACCAAACAAAACACCTTTGGTAAAGATAGAAATTAAAAAAAAACGTCCTGTCGGGCTCCGTCGGGTCTGGAGCGGCGTGGAGGGTCGATGCCTTCGTTGTTGAACCCAATCAGACCGCAGGACAGCTTGAGCGTTGTCTGGGCCAACTCGATGGTGGTCCTTCAGGATGAAGAACAGGCGCAGGAGACATCGAATGTATCGTATGGCTTTTAAGGGCTCACGGATCTGTGTTGTTCTAAAAGATGTTCTCACGAAAGCACTCTTTGAAAGTATTTCATTCTTTAAAACAACATGGTTTTTCACAACTCAGAAAGTTTCTACTTAAAGACCACATCAGAGGGTCATCCTAATGGAAATGAAAAGAAATGGGGGAAAAAAGTTCCGATACCACTCGAAGGCACCACGATGTATTTGGCGCAATTTTGACTGGATCTGGAATGCTAAATGTACACTATCATATAGTTTCCAGTTATTACGACTGTTAAAGAGGCGTTGATTAATTGTCGAGGTAATGGGACGCGCGGTGGGCTAGTGGTTAAGATGCATATTGTATAATCACCGGTTTGATTCTGGCCAGTGAACCTTTGTCAAATGTAAATTTGCTCTCATGTTTCATGTCTATAGCCACAATATAGTAATAAAATTATACAATTATTTTAAAGAAATCTTTATATTTTTTAGGTTATTGTCAGTTGAATAATATTGCGTGGGAATGGGAAAAAAATACAGGAATATTATGTTTTGAAACCCTATAAATTGGGGCCTCAAACATATCTATATATCTAGAGTAGAATTAGAGTATATGGTATTATTCAATAGAGAATAATAAGTCATCATATACTTCACAATGGTAGTATCTGTTAAGGGCTGCATAGAAATAATAAGTAGGACAAAACGGTAAGTAAAAACATTGACACAGAGTGTACAAACCACAAAATATTAAGTTAGAAGTGACAAAAGAAAAGATAATAGGTGAGTTTTAGGATGATTTTGCTGTATTTTCCAACAGCAAGAGCACAATCCCCTTTTGTCTATACCGCATTAAGGTGTTCGTGTTATTGTGTCCAATGGGCTGCCTTACCATACGATAAAATCGCGTGTCGTTTTAGTCTTTTTGCTGGAGATTTTATCAAAAAACCTCCTTGAAGAACTTTTGAAGAACGACTCTGTGACCTCGGAGGGCCCGCCTTCTTTAGCGCCCTTGTTTGTTTTTGTAAAATCTTTATTGACGTGTAGCATCTCTGATGAAACGGTGACAGTGTTCCCGCTGACTGGATTCCAGACCTCCCCCCGCTGCCACTTGTTCCCTCTGTTAGCAGAAAACAACAACTGGTGCTGCTTTCAACAGCCTGCGGTGACAATAGTTTAGATTCCTCTCCTCCTCCTCTTCCTCCTCCTCCTCCTCCTCCTCCTCCTCCTTCATCCCTCCATCCTCCTCCTCTGTTCACCCTTTGCATTTATATTTTTTGTTTCTCTACTCCTCCTCTCCTCCTTCACTCTGTTGTTCTTTATGTTTTTTTTCCTTCTCTACTGTCTTCGTCTATTTCCTCCACTTTCTTCTCCTCGCCTTTTTGCTTCACCTCCTCTCTACCTACAGTATTTCTCCTCTCCTCTTTTCTCCTCTTTTCCTCTCCTTGTTTCCTACTCTCCAAGTATTCATCTCCTTCCCCCCTTCTCTTGTCTCCCTCTCTTTCTCCTCTCTTTCTCCTCTCTCTTCATCCCTTCCCCGTCTTTGTCTCTTCATAGGTCTCTCTTTCTCCTGTCATCTACTTCCATTTCTTCATCTTCATCTCCTCCTCCTCCTTCCTTTCTCTCCTTTCCACTCCTTGTGTGCTCCTCTCCTCACCTTGTCTCGCCCCCAGTCGTCCTCTCCTCCCCCTCTTCATCCCTCCTCCGTCTCTGTCTCCTTTTCTCCTCTCCTGTCAACTCTCTCCTCTTGCCTCTTCCCTCCTTATTGGTCCTTTCATCTGTTCCTCTTTTCTTCTCCTCGCCTCTCTTATCTCCCCTTCTCTCATTTCCTGTCTTGTCTCCTCTTTCACCTCTCGTCTCCTCACCTACCCTCTCCTTTCCTCCTCCCTTCATCTGTCTCCTCTCCTCCTCTCTTGTCTCATTTTTTTCCCCTTGTTTTGTCTCTCTTTTGTCCTCTACTCACTTCTCTTGTCTCCACTCCTTTCTTACTGTGTCCTCCTTAGGTCTCTCTTACTCTTTTTCTCTCCTCTTGTCTCCACTCCTCTCCTCCTGTGTCCTCCTCTGGTCTCTCTTACTCTTCTCTCGTGTCCTTCCGGCTCCTCTCCATTCCTCTCTCTTCTCCTCTCTCATCTCCTTTCCTCTTTTGTCTCCTCTCCTCTCTTCTCCTCTCCTCTCGTCTCCCTATCTTGTCTTGTCTCCTCTCCTCGTCTCCTCTGTGCCCTCTGCTTGACTCCTCTCTTCGTTAGCTCTGTTTAGAGACCAGTAAACCAGCTTGCCTCTCGCAAACCTCCCAGTGCCCCCTTTTAAAAAGCAGACAAACAAACAGAGAGCAAACAGACACACATAAACATGCCTACACATGAAACCGCATGTCCTCACACACGCACACGCACACGCACACAAACAAGAACCCACATGGACATAACACCCGCAAACACACAGAGAAAAATGCACATGTGATGTTTGTCAGAAGTCT